>NC_042531.1:827500-1001271 GCF_900963305.1 Echeneis naucrates | reverse complement strand
CCCTGCAGGGGAATCACATTCTGGTTTTTTATGCTGGACTGTGTGGATGTTTGGATTTATTTCATTTCACATTTCACACCGTTGAACCTGAACCTTCTCCCTGGTGGTCCGGTTCATCGTCCCTGTTATAAATGGGACCTGACTTATGTCACTGTTGGACTGCTCAGACCTTGAAGGCTCCAGGAGTGATGAAGGAGATGTTGTTGTGGTCCAGAGACAGGGACCGGAGGGACGGCAGAGTCCCGAAGGCCCGCTCCGACAGGAACTTCAGCCGGTTCTTGTCCAGGTTGATGGCGGCGGCCTCGCAGGGAAACTCTTTTGGCAGCTCAGCCATGCCGGAGCGGTCGCAGAGCACGCTGCAGCTCTTCTCCTGAGTGCAGGAGCAGGACGCCGGACAGGCCCGAACACAAGCCCAGCGGGCCGGAACCGCCTGAGGGAGCAGGAACAGGACCGAGACTGGAGGATGGACAGGGGGGGTCAGTTCACTACCAACAGTGTTATGGGTGATAACTAGGAGAGAAACTGTACTGAAGTCTATGGGAAAATGTCCCTCCTCCTGCTCAGTAAACGTACTGAGTGAATGACAGTCAGCTTGAATTCGGTCCAAACTGAAATTCTCCACTGTCCTGTAGATTTAAAGAGTTTATGCTACAGAGCTAACGTTAGCATTAACGTCTCATCAACGCTTCAGTGATGAAGTTCTGCCACTTTAGAAACGAAACAATGATCTGATTACTTAATCATTAGATTAACTGATGATTAATGAATTACTATAAATTAAATAATTACAACATATTTTCTTTGCACCGTTTTAACAAACAGAACCAGCAGCCCCCTCCAGATTAAATGCCTGTGTGGATTTTTGCAGCAGGAGGAGGACGTGATGATTTGATGTTGGAGTCACGTTGAATTGTCTGTGATTGACAAAGAACAGCTTACATCAGAGATTAGCCTCACACAATAGGTATAGTCTGCCCCCCCGGCCCTGTTCAGCTTAGTCTGCTTAGACAAGCAGGAGGAAAATCCTGAGGATTGTGGGAAACCAAATCTTCAGGTTCAGGATCAGTAAAAGAACAGAGCAGAAAAGTGAAGACTGACCGGTGAACGTGATGACAGTCATGGTGAGGTCTCTGATCTGGGACGCTGCAGGATTAACGGAGGTCTGAAACAGAAAGAGCAACGATGATGAATCAAATCAGCTGTTTCAGTCTGAGAGCAACAATCTGATCATTTACAACAAAAAGGCCCAACAGCTCTCTTAAATATCACTCTTCAGTTTGTGCGTCTGTGGTTTTTGTGGTTGTTTCCATCTTTGTTGTCGTGTTCTCATCCTGCTTTAGTTGTAAATCTGTTTGTCGTCGTTTGGAGTCTTTCAGATGTCCCTGTAGTATCAGTTGTTCAGTTGTGTGTCGGGCCCTCAGGCCCAGGAGACCTGAAGGTGAACCTGAACGGGTCAGCATGCAAAGAAGCAGCAGCTCACCTGGAGATCGTCCCCTGCAGGTGTGTCCATGTGTCCATCGTCCCCTCAGTCCGCACTGTGCAGCTCCACCAACATAACTGAGCTCGGCAGTTCTCCTGCTGAAGTGTGTGTTTTTACACACACACACACACACACACACAAAGCCATCTCTTAATGGCAGTGAAATCCCCTGGATGGAGATGGAGTCAGGCAGCTGGCAGGATTACAGAAGTAAAACGAAGCTTTCAGATCAAACCACGAAGCAGAGCAGTAACACACAGACACACACAGCATGAAGTCGGAGGTGAATCTTATCAGAAATACAGATGTTGAGGCGGATTAGGGGATCAGGATCGATACACTTTGTTGGAGAAGATTGTCAGGTTGGCCTCTGAGTGTCGAAACAAAGTGACACGATCATGAACAGACAAACTGAGTCTATTTTATTTGTTTGTGATTTTCTGTCATTTATAACTTGAATGTTTTATGAATCTTTGAATTCATTTTTAAACTCATTTTGTTTGTAGTTTTGTGCCTCTTTCCATCTAATTTGTAGATTTATGCATGTTTTTGCGTCTCGTTTCAGTCTCTGGTCAGCAGCGGCGGCCCTAAATGAATGTTCCTAAAACCTTATTTTAAAAATGACAAATTATACAACAGGGCTCTAATGGGTGTCGCCGGCTTGTCTGTTATGAAACCATGTGACCTTTTCCAGAGTTACATGAAGAACTAAACGCTGTTTTGTCTTTTTGCTGCTAAAAAATCTCCCACAGATGGTCAAATGGAGAAGACAAAAAAAAAACAAAAAAAAGCAGGTCAGTTTTCTGTTTGCAGCAGAACGAGACCGTTGATGAAAACATGTGGCACATTCATGTTCAGTCAGGCGGGGGGGGGGGGGGGGACTTCTGGATTTAGGTCGTCTGGTCTGACTTCACCGTTCAGCCTGTTCATTAAAGGTCCCGTTCTACACAAACACAGCGAAAGCATCAAAGGTCAAATCTGCCAATCACAAGTAGACTGCAGCTCCAGAGTTTCTGCCGTACTTTAACTTAAAAAGTTAAATCTTTATGCATTAAAACATTTTTAAAGCAGAAATTAAGACGACATTTTCAGCCTTCACTTTTCTGAGTTGGTTTTAAAAGTTCACACTTTGGGAAAGATGACAAATGACACGATTGAATTTACAAATTAAATCTTTAGTTTGTCAAAAAGAAACAGCCTTTCCAATCTACCAAATTGAACGTTGCGGCCCATCTATCTGCACCCTCTCAGGGTGATGGCCGGGTTGCTACACATCTTCTCTTCACAACTACAGTAAACATGCTTGATTTTTCCAAGTACTGTTGCATTCAAAACATTTTATTTTGGTAAAATCATACATTTGCACAGCAGAGTATTTCCCATGCAGTGCAGGAGCCTATAAGCTATTACAGAAAGCAAAGTCTAAGTATCTAAAGAGCTCTGGGGTTCTCAGGAGAACGTGGAACAAGTCCTGCCGTGCCATCTGCCGCCAACGCCACAGGCGCAGACTTCCTGTTCCTTCCCCAGTGTCAGACCTGGTCCACGTTCCAGGAGAACACCAGAGGCTTCATATATGAAATACAATGAGAATAAACCACATGTTTGTTTCTTTAAGGATTGCCATGTGCCAGACATCGACTGGAGAAAAATAATCAGGTCACGTTAAAGAGGTCCAAATTGGAGAATCTGAACACTTGTGCATCGATATGCTTTAGGAAATTTATTTGCTCTTTTGACAGCTTTATTCCAAACCTTGGCATGTTTGTTCTATTCCATTTCAAATTTTGTTGACCAATTAGTATAATCTGATAATGACCGGCCCTGAGAAGGCCCCGAAACAGCTGTGGATATTATTTACTGAGTCCAATGTATCTTAAACATTAAAAAGCTCACGCTACCCCGAAATATATAAATTTCACGCATACAGGTGACATTCAACATTCAAGTGCCAGTGTTTTTTGTACTGTCTTTTGGTCAAGTTTCTGAAACTTTCAAAGAATCACTTTGAGGCTTACAAAAATAAATATTTGTCAAAAATGCTTAATAAATTACACAAAACTAGCAGCAAAAGTAGAATCTAGAAATCTGTGCAAATGGCTAAATTCCCCCAAACTGCTAAATCCCCTGGTCCCAAATAAATCCTGGTTTAAACGTTGAGAACCCTTCCCCTTTGTAAACAAGCTGCGTTTTTCCACAATCTCCTCACACACAATATTTGGAAGCTTAAGGACACATAGTCAAGACATCTATATAAAACTCTAGATGTGCGATAAAAGAACTTTTGTAAAACTTGATGGGCATAACGTACAAGGGCCTACACACCTAAATCAAGTAGCACCATTCAATCTCAAGTTCTCAACACTGCCAGTGCATCCGCTTTTAGTTCAATTTCTTATAAAAGGTTTCAAAGGCACAACACACCCGATGAGAAAAATTGGGAGCGTTTAATTTTTGAGGTGAACGCCCCCGTGTCTCCTCTTCTCGTTGGCCGCTCCTCTCTGAGAGGAAAAGCCTGCGCTGGCTTTGTGAAGCCGCAGATTTATTATTTAAATACACGTCTGAGCAGAGAAACTCCCAGAGGGCCTGACAGTTCTTAAATGATCCAGGAAGTGGACGCCATCCACAAACAAACACACACCGTCTTTGGCCACCTCCAGTTAAACTACTCAGCAATGGAAACCAAAGCCATCAACGACAGCGGTGCACTGAAAACTGCATCCACCTTTACCCCGAAGACACCTTGCCCCCCCCCCCCACCCCACCCCCAGTGGTCGGAGTGCTGCTGTACCCGGCTCCGCCCCCCTCCCCCCCCTCGCTGTTTAAATTGATAAACCTCAGTGATCATTCAAATGCCTGTCTCTTAAAGATGACCATGCCTCCAACGCAGCTGAAAAGAGAAAACGTTTGTAATTGAGTTAAGCCTGCGACTCGTTCACGTGTCCTTCCCTCTTGACCAAAAAACAAAACACTTGCAAGCGTAGAATACCAGCTGGGCCTCGTGGTTGCCGGTCGGTTTCGGTAAACACTAACACTACGCTCTGCCCTCCCGATGCTGTGGTCCTTTATGCAGCCATTTGAACTTCACTTTCAAGATGGCATGGCATTATTTTGTTTTGAAACATATTTTTCGAGAAACAGAAAAAAAAGAAAGTTTTAAATTGTTGTACATACCTGCACCATAAAGTCTCAAGTAAAAATAAACAAAAACACCGCCCACTGAATGTAGCTAGCACTCGGTAACATACTAGCTGCCGTAACACTGTCAAGTCAATTGAAAAATGTGGAGTAACAAGTTCCAGCATTGATTATTCTTGCTTCAACCTCAGCGATCGTTGGCACTGAGCTTAATGACTTCTGTGTTTCTTAAGATTACAATAGGAATGGCTATTTTAAAGACTACCATATCCATAAAAGGAGCCTGTCCAGGATAGAGTGAGCAAAAAGAAAGAAAACAAATGTAACGTCGTCCCTCGGGACCGTACGGTTGCTTCAGCGAGTGGCCAAGTTTGTATTAGACATTAGCTGTTTGACCATAGAAAAGGCTACATGATGTTCCTGCAATAAATTTGAAGTTCAAATGGAATCATGACTCCGAGAGCCACAATACCCCAGAGTTTGCCAAGGTTTGATTAAGTCCAAGCTTATTTTACCTTTCTAATATTTTTTCCACCAAACAAAATAACTAAAAACAAATTTAGAGCTCTTGGCCATATTCATCTGGTGAAATGAAAAACACAGATTTCCTGTTTAAATTCAAAAGGCACAGTACATTAACATACAAATGATCCTCAGGTTATTCAATTTGGTTCTTTTCCTCGTCTTTTAAAAGAACCAAAATACTTTAAACAATAACAAGCCCGAGGTTGCTATCGGACAATGCATGTCAGCATCCATGCTCACTCTGAGGTGTGCGTAATCTCTGCGGTCTCCGGTGCGTCGCACGTTGCTGGTGACTTCCTTTTGCGTCGTGCTGCACTTCCTTTTTGAGAAGACGAATGGCAGAGAACCAGGGGCTTGGTAATGTACTGTGTGTCAGTGAAGCTACACCAGGGAGGGTTTATTATGGTCTGGCTTAAGTTAACACTGTGGTTTCCATTGGGTTGGGTATTGCATGGCAACCTGTTCCTTGGGTGACTTAGTTGCCCCACCAATCCACACTACCAGAGTGGCTGTAGTTTCCTCCGTAGCCGTCATTGCCATAGAAGTTGCCACCAAATCCTCCTGTGAAGGAAAAGGTCAAAGGTCAGATTCTTTTGTCCTCCAGCCCCAGAGACATTACTTCGATCTTTACGCTAAAGGTTTGGTGGTTCTTGGGGGATTTAGGTGGATAAAGTGAACCACACAGGCAGCATTTCCTCACCTCCACCAAAGCCACGGTTTCCTCCGTGGCCTCCAGTGTTACGTCCTGTACGGCTTCCACTGAAGTTTCCAGAGCCGCCGGGCGTCTGTCGGTAGTCTCTTGCTCCAAAACCACCAAGAGAAACCTACATAAGTGAGAGGGTTGTTTAGCATACTGAAGATGAGGACCGAACTCAAAGGTGGGGGCTCAGCAGCAAAACAAATGTTCATACATTTTACAGGAGTACCTCTTTGAGCGTCCACGGTTGCTGCTCTTGTGCTGGTGCTCGTAGGCCAGGCCTCTCAAGCCAGGAGGGAACCTCCTGCTTGGCCTCCACCAAAATGTCCGCAAGTCTTTGGTTATGTTGCTGTTTTTGTCGTTAAAGAACGACGTGGCCAGACCTGCAAACAACAGAGCAAGAATCAGTATAGTAACAGTTCAGGTAATCCCAACAGGTACTGAATCAGAATGAAGGTTCATACCAAGGTGCCCACAGTCCGTACGGCCAATACGGTGAAAGTACTCCTCCATGTCATGGGCAAATCAAAGTTAATGACATGCTTCACGTTGGAGATGTCCAGACCCTGGCAGCACCTGAAGAGAACAGGCTGTTTAAAGATCCAGTGTATACAATTAACACTGATTGAGGGAGAGAAAAATCCCCTCAAATGTTCATTTGGTTTGTTAGTTATGAGTCAATTTGCTCCAGAAACAAATCTGTAAATAATTAAAATAAAAAAAAAAAAAAAAAAATCCTCCAGCTCAGCCAAAGACACATCTGCTGTGATCCAGTTTCTCTCCAGGGCTTTCAAACGGTAAGCGAACTCAGCCATTCTGTACCTTTGCTTCTCAGCCAGACAGTAACAGTTCAAACCTGGATTCAGATCTAAAATGGACCACTGCTAGAACTCATGTCCTGGTTTTGATAACGGACATTGGAGCTCAGGGCCCAACTGAAACTGTTTCCACAAAGCCATGAGGAAAAATGTGTTGCTTCCATTGTTCTAATATTCAAGTTAACTCAAAATTCACATCAAGACATTCCCAGATAAGATCTTGATCTTGAAAGAACTAGTCAACTCAGTCCAGAGATGAGCCCCAAAGTAAACATAAAATATGGAACATTTTATGAATCAATTACAGGCCAGCTCTCAAAAAACAAGAGCATCTGGCTATGTCTTAAATTGCCATTCTTGCTTGATCATTGAAGGTAATTTTGTTTCTGTGTAAAAGGTCCAATTGTTAAATACTTTGTAAATCTAAAGCATTGAGAAAGAACCAAAATATCCTTGGATGCTCAGGGATAGACAGTCGAGAGTTAAAAAAAAACAAAAACAGCAAGTGCAGCAAATAGATGACTTACAGCTGTAGCCACCAAGATGGGACAGCGTCCGGAGCGGAACTGATGCAGAGCTTCCTCTCTGTCTCTCTGCGATCGATCACCATGGATGCTGGTGCAGGCATAGCCTCGTGGTAAAGGAAGTCCTCCAAAGCGTCAGCTCCTTCTTGGTCTCCACGAAGACCAGAGTCAATGAGTCTTTACCTGTGTAACCGCAATACAGAAGGGTGAGATTAGTGGGCTTAAGCTGGACGAAGAGCATGAGGAGGAGGACGAGGGTGGGGAAAAAAAAACTTTTAGGCTGGGAACAAGGCTACAGATGGAAATTTTAACCAAAAGAAGATGAGAACTTACAACCGTCCTACTGAAAAGTTCGGCAATGCAAGTTTATGAAGTAAAAAGAAAATCAACAACCAACATGATAACTCCGATTGAGACAGGGGCTGCATAAAAAGCGTCACAATTTGCTGCCAACCTCAGCTTCAGGTTTTTTCCAGGACAGGACTAAGAGATACTCTAACTTCCAGGACTAATACTGATGTTTAATGCCACTGGATGAAAATGTCTGGATAAAAATGGCTTGACGGCCTGGGACAGACATCCACATTCACCTCATTTGCAGCCAATCCTGTATTGGTTCAGCCAAAACAACCTGGCACAAGCCAAGAAAAACAAAACTACATCCGCAAAGCTCCATCCTCTCCTTAAATATGTAACCTGCGAGTTCTTTAAAGTAAAATGATTCGTGCTCACAGGCCATCTACTCCCACTCTCCCTCCCCAAGCCTCTTTGTCTTGGTTGAAATTGCCAATTGTGCCCATTAGTGAGGCCGTCTGTGACATACGACACTTGTTGCCTTTTGTAGAAACAGCAGCACCAGTTACTGCAGCGACTGCTGAGGCAAAGTGAAGTTACTAAACACGGCACTTCAATATAAGACTAAGGCCCTAGAGACAGTTTAAAATGACCTAAAATCTACAGAAAGTGAACAGGTCGGTGCTGTCACAGCCAGCTGACTCCAGGAAGTCGGCTCTTCTATAATTAAAACTCCTTCCACTTGGTCTACATGGTGCAAGGCACAAGTTGTTCCTAAAGGCTCGTATTGAAAAGGAAAAAATAACAGAACTGAGGCAGCATGTCAAGCAGGGGGGGGGGTTGGGGAGGGTACAGGATGAGCTGTGGGATGTGATGTTTCTGGCTTGTGGGTCAGAGTGAAGTTGTGGTAATATCCATAACTTACCTGGTTTCTCTGGGGGCTTGTCACATTTTCCTGAACCTCACTCGGAATAACTAAGATAAAAAAAACCGGCCAATAAAAGTGAGGCTGGTCAGTCAACAACTTTCACAGCTTTAGAGTATCATGAAGAAGCAGACCCCTCTAACAAAAACACGGCAATTGATCAGTCCCTGCTCACCCCCGCAGTTTAGCTTTCACCACATCTGTCT
Organism: Echeneis naucrates; assembly: GCF_900963305.1. Taxonomy (NCBI): domain Eukaryota; kingdom Metazoa; phylum Chordata; class Actinopteri; order Carangiformes; family Echeneidae; genus Echeneis; species Echeneis naucrates. The sequence continues at coordinate 992,667 of NC_042531.1, read as the reverse complement.
ATAGCAAACATTTGTTGCAGAGATGCAGCAAAGTCAATATTAGCTTGATATGACTGACAAACAGGATGATGTGTTAAGAGTTCAATGTGACATTGATGGGAGGGAAAAAGGAAAACCAAACGTTTCATTTTTCGTTTCTCACTGTGGCTTCAGCAGGGTCGAGGAGGAAGGACCTCTTGTCGGTCTCCTCCACCAGACAACCTTCTGGGTGATATCTCTGAAGTGGAACCAACACCCGTCCCACTGCCAGGAAAATGTAGTCATCAGGAAATCCCGAGCCAGGATCTAAGCAAAGAAACCAGAGTGATGGTTTAAAAGGGGAAGCAGTAAGGTGCGAAAAAGAGACAAGCCCTAATGGTGACAGATTTCACCCTTCATTTACTTCAAGTGCTGCTATCCAGAAAACCTTTCTGTGGCGTTACCTGGATCTCCTTGGGGAAGGTGGCACTGAACATCATGGTCTGCCGAATGCCTTTAGGTGGCATCGTGTCTTGCTCAACAATGCGTCTGATCTGTGGCTCGAAAAACCCTGTCCACATCCGGTCCAGGCCTCATCACATGAACCAAGTAGCTGCAGACATTAAATTGATTAATCAATTGCCAGAAAATCCCAATCAAATTTCACAATGACAAAATTAAGGCAACCAGTTAGTCCCTGTGTTATACTGACTGCAGTAGTCCAGACCAATCTTGCCCCTCTCCCATCATGTCAACCAGACGTCCAGGTGGGCACACTAGCAGGGTGGCAGCCCTCTCTCCAAGTCCCTGATTTGCTGACCAATGTCGCTCCTCCCCATATCACCACGCAGGGACGCACACGAGGCGATAAGCAAACTAGAGACGAAGGAAGAGCAAATTGAATCAGATCAAGTTTCAAGCTGCAAATTCGTTGATGAAAGGTTAGAAGTTAGTTGTGGCCGGCTGTCTGCTCAATGGAGCTCCCCTTCCTCGCCTCATCGTAGATCTGCAGGGCCAGTTCTCTGGTCGGAGCCAGCACCCAGGGAGATGGGATACTGCTTGCGTCGGCCATACCTTCCGTTCTCCTGTGGATCAGTTAATGTTGAATGTTTCAGGATCAAGTCAAAACAAAGCTGGATATGTTGAATTACTGTGACTCTCCAGTACTGGCGTTTTATTCTTGCAGCCTGCAGAGCATCTCCTGGCCCTTCAGTGTAGATCTGACTGAGCACTGGCCAGCAAGAAGGCAGCAGTCTTACCAGAGCTGAACACAAGCAGAGATCACACTATCTGAACGCTGAGGTCTTGGGACCATGGATCCAAAGTAAACAAGGACCTGTTTTCTATTTTTCAGGAGCTCAAGATGAGGGGAGGAAAAAAAAAGAAAAAGAGACCAAAGACTCACCAGTCTGGGCACATGCCATGAGATCTCTCTTGGACTTGATGATGGGGATGGCATGCTTCTGGACTGGGGTGGGACGAGTATAGCGACTCAGGTTGATGTTCCCCATGATAATCTCTCCCATGTCTACATCATGGAACTACAGAGAAAACAGACTGCTCTGTCAATGCTTTGATATCTTAACTGACCGTAACATTCAGAAAATGTCAGAGTGTAGACTTACACTTTCAATGTGTGGTGGGCAATTGCTTCCAGTAGCCTCCACAGGGATATCATCATATTTCTCAAAGTTTATCCCAGTGTTGCTTCCAGAGAAAAGCTCACTGGAAAATAAAGAGGGATGCAAAGTTTAGACCTCATTAGGATACCAGATGGCTGTTAGCGGCTCCAGAGATCAGAATCTGTCTTACTGTTCCAGGCGCTCATTTGGAGCAGTGGGCTTGGACCAATCCTCATCTCTGGAGTCCTCCACCCAGCGGCTGTTTCCTCCAGAGAAGCCCCCTCGCTCATATCTGAAGAACATGAGGCTTTAAAGACCTTTTCATTTCTCAACAGGCAGAAACAAAGAGGGGCAAACTTGGCCATGCAGATATCAGGATGTTTGAAATAGCTGTTGAAAGCTAAGAATTAATCTTGTACAACATAACAGCTTTTCTAATCTCTGCTGCACGAAGCCTGTTAGGCTTGACAATAGGGGAAAATGATACAAGACAACAATCACATTTAAGGCTTCTAATGAAATTTCACAGGTATAACAGTTAAGGCAAAACCTATTGTTGATACTATGCATTAAAATGATACACACCTTCCCCTTGAGCCTGCCCCGCGGTCGTTGAAGAAAGCTGACTTGGATCTATCAGATCGGCCTCCAAAGCTGTTGTAGGCAGCATCCCTGGGAGCCCCTCCCCAGCCGCCATCTTTGTTGTCATAACTGCCAAAAGCTGTAATGAACAGATAAGAACTGTTAGCGAAGATATGAGATATTTTCCCCCAAATCAGTTTTGAGATCGCCATCACTTTCTTACCAAATGCGCAACACTCCATTTTCCTTTTGCCATCAAGCTAATAATCAACAAGTAATTTGTAAATTAAAACCCAGTAACTTCTGCAGTAGAGAGGACTCTGATATAACTGTATGAAAGGGTGGGGGGAGGGTTGAGCTAAAGCTACGCTGTCACCACTAAACTACAGCTACACTGAGACATTAAGGCACAACAGGATTTCCCCACCTGCATTTTGTAATGTTGATTAAACGAGCCTCCACCCCTGTTACCGCGGTATGGCACCGCGCCCACCTCTATCATTGCGAGGGGGTCCACGCCTCCAAAGCCCCGTTGGAGCGGTTGTCATGGTAACCATTCACAAATCCATTGCTGCGTCCGCCGTCCCATCCAGGTGAATCTTCAGGAGAGACAAGAGAAAACCCAGACTAAGACGCTTTGAGGAGACACCCAACGCTGCACATTATCAGTGTCAGTAAGCATTTTCTAATTTGGCTCTGCTAACGGTCCCTCTAAGTCTCTGCAGATGCAGACCTAGGTTCAAACCTAACTTACTAACAGGTGGGAGTACAAGCAACTGCATAATACACTAGGACCTGGGCTGAGAGCTTGAACTCTAGTCAGGAAAATGCTGCAACTTAAGTTGTGTCATGGGTCAAGTTAATTTGCCAAGTGGGGAGGAAATGAAGCAATTTCTACATCGTTCAAAAGAATAGATGTAAAGAAATCAAAGCATTCTAGAATAATTATGATTTGTTGATTTAAAAAGAAAGTGCTTTACTAAGGACTTCTCTGAACCAAAACACCCACTGATCCCTGTCTATGCTTGTATGGGACATTTACCACAACGATCTGCCCAGCTTTGGACACTGGCTGTGTCATCGTTCCATCGTTGGTCACACTGTTATCAGTGCAGGATGAGGCTGGTGGAGGGGGCGGGGGACATTCGACCAGTTAGTGCTAGCACGTTGAGGGTCATCAAGCAGCCGAGGCTTTCTAAAACAGGGGCAGACCGGCTGCACAGATCTTGTCTCAGATTACAATTGACCGAGAACTGGTTTGGACAAAGAGGCTAGTTCTGTGGTGCGGATCTTGGATCCACCACAGTGCCCCGCTTCAGCACAAGGAACAACCTTGGAATGCTTCACACAGGCCCACGCTGATCTATGTGCTGCAAACCAGACCACAACTTGGACAAGTAAAGGATGTCCAAAGGTTTTTGTCTGCGATATAATCTGAGTAAATAATTCTGAAGTATCAGGCAGTGCAAACACACAGCCCAGTGTTTTATAAACAAACGTACTCTGTCCCATGGCGACAAGATGAGGACTTTGCTCAGTTCAGTGAGTCATTAGAAACTCGGACAACCTGCCTGACAACCAAAGAGGGAAATTATTTCCAAATCAAGATGTTTAGTCCTCCTTCCCAAATCCAATGTTGCTTCCTAAAGTTTTACCTCCATTAAAAAAAAAAAAAAAAAAAAAGTTTGGTGCCATTTAAAATTACCTACAGAAAGCCAGGGAGATTTGTGGAAGAATTTAGTCACTCAGACTCTTATCAGACAAAAATGATGTGCGTGCCCTCTGCAGGGCATGGCAGGGCACACCATGCAGGTGACTAACCATCAGAGACAGCAATGCAGACGCCACAGTTCAAGTCCAACCACCAAACAAGACTCAACTAGTACTAAAAAGATGCAAGCTCCATCTATGCCAAAGGGTGGTTATTAAAAATATGTAAAACGCTGTAGTAAAAAAACATTTCAGTGATAAAGTCTGAAGTATTAAAGTTGAGATGTTTAAATATAGGAAGTAACAGAAACTCCACAGAAGGTAAGGGGAGACTGGTGTCTCATAGTTAAGTCCTGATGCACCCTTTCCAGATCATGCCACAAGGTCTGCCAAACTGCAGACAGCAAACTGACTCTATAACAGACACCTGTGCAGAAACTCAAACCTGCTCAACTTCAAAGACCACATGCTGCAAGGATATAAATGCTATGATAAGCTGACTGCATCAAAGAACGGTTCCTTTACATTAAGTTGGGGGTGGGGGTGAGTGTACACGGGGATATCTTCCTCTGCCGAATGCTCCAAGTAATGAGAACAGCAGTCAGTTGCCAGGAGAAGCCTGTATACACTCAGTAGTGTTCATTAATCCCACTTAATGTCACAGGCAGACACAAAGGACACAAGGTCAATAAAGAACTTGAAAGAAGAACTGGTTCTGTTGCTCATTAGAAGGCAGTGTCACCATGGACTCAGCTCCACAAAGGCCCAGCTTGATTTCATGGCTGTGATGTTATATGGGATCCAAATTGCTGGACAACACAATATGTGAACAGGTCTTAGAAGGAAGTTTCACAGATAATGTATATTAGTAGAGAGTCACACTAGTGATGCAGTGCAGATTCTCTAAGGCAACCGTCACCATGCATCATAAGCAACTTACTGGCAAGCGTGTGACAAACATGTTAGGTCAAGAGTTTGGGCTGCATTTGACTAAGTGACCAAGGGCGCATGATTAAGGCCCAGTGTTCAGCTATGTACACTATGAAACTCTGCCAACACGTAGATGGCATGGCATGCAGGTAGAGGTCAAGGTATACCACATCTGTTTCGCCAACCCCCACTGAAAGGCATGGTAAAAAGGCAAGCTCTTGAGAGGCCAGTCTTGGGTAACCTGAGCAAAGGTAGGGAAGCAAGCTATAAAAAGACTCACCCATGATTACTGCCTCATGCTTTTATAAGTGTTGGGCTTTATGGGACTTTATACTAATAGTTACCAATCTTACAGTCATCCCATCCTGAAGTATAGTTATTTCTGTCTCTTTGCTGACATTCTGCCTGCCATGGTTGTGGGCACTGCTTAGGAGAAACTTTGGGGACAGTGCAGGTGAAATATGGGCATGAACAAGCAGTGAGTAAAAAGATCATTTTAATGAAGCTATTGTGTGCTTCACTAAATGTAAAAAAAAAAAAAAACGCTACTCACAGCAGTAGAGAACAAACTTTCGGCTTTAATGTTGCATCTAAGTGCCCTTTAACTATAAAAATTATTTCTCACTATCTGAAAGCATCTCAGCAGAGAGAAGCACATCAATTATCACGTGCCCATCATTGAATTATACTGTGCATGTGTCGAAGTCTGCCCTAACCCTCTTGCCTTCACACTGGCTTTGCTGGTGTGTAAAAATGGCTATTTCATGCATCTGGTAATGCAGGTTGCCCTCAGCGAAAGCAGACAGAAGGGACTTACAGAGATTTACTGGTGCCACTGAATAACCGCACTGTCTACCAGCGGAATAAGCATTTCCTGCTGTGGAACAAGAAAACAGTAAAACGAGAAAAAACGTCAAGTGTGCAATGACACAAAACCATGTTTCCAACTTTTTTTAATACAAAATTACCAGACAATGTCAGGTATAACATGTCTTGATTTAAAGCCTTTAAGAGGCCAAACAAGTAGAAAAAAAACAAAAAAAAAAAACAAAAAAAACAAACAAACTTAGAACTACCAGATAACTGTCAACACTGATTTAAAAAAAAAAAAAAAAAAAAAAAAAAGACCAGTTCTCCACATTTCCCTTTAATCAGAGCAGTCGATAGCTAGCACTCCTTTTTCACATGTGAGACATTGCACCAGGAAAAGATTTCCTAAGAAACCAGTTTCTTAAAAGTGAAACTGGGTTGTTCAGTTTTGAAATTTGACCCATTCTTATATGGCCATTTTGCAGTACCACTTGCCTTATTTCATCGATTCCAAAACAATGTTTTTAGACACAGAAAGCCCATTTGTTATGGCTTTCTCTCTCCTTGTTCTGTACACATTTTAAGAATGAGACTCCTCAGCTCATAAGTGCAGCAGTACCAGAAATAATTGTCTGGTTAACGCCTCACGAACTTTTCTCAACTGTGCTTGCTTTTACCATGCTCTGATGGGCTTTAACATCAAGCACGCCACATGTCAGACCTGTGTTGATGGTTTGACTGTGGCTCGGTGGGTGCCTGTTCACCTGAACTCACCATTTTTGGAAGCATCTTTGTTCCTCAAGTGAGGTGGAATGTAACGCCCTGGGTAGAGAGGAAGAAAACTCATGTCACACACCACCACATACAGCCAAACGCACAATACACTGATGCTTCTCAGTCTGCCTATCGCTACAACAAGCACAGAACAGAGGTTGTAAACGATTAATCTGAATGGGGTCAACACAAAACCACCAAATTATAAAACTATTTCATATGGTTTAGTCTTTATTCACAAGTTGAACTTTCTCTTTATCACTTACTGCCAGTTCCTCCGCCTTGTCCGTCAGAGTTCAAGTCTAGGGCAGCAAGCTGGAGAAAAAAAAAGAGAAAAGACGTTTGGTTGGAGTCAGGAGTACTCAACACCATGGGACTACGACACATAAGGATGAAACACACTTTGGACTGTAGTCACAAGTATAGCTGTATTGCCACAACAAAAAAAACAGTGTCGTTTATAAAAATTTTGTTTCTGAAATCAAAAGAACAGTTCATGAAGTATTTACTGGTTCAAGTTTATTAACACCATTTGAGTTCGGATGGTTGACCAAGTAAACAAATTTTGTCCAGTTCAACTTAAAGCAATTTGGGGTTGAAGTCCTCATTTTGAATATTTAAAACAAAGAGACGCAACATTTGTTAGTTTGGAAAACAGCCACTTGGTTTATTGAAGTTAGCTATGACCTTTGGTGTAATTATCACATTAACTAAGAAGGAAACGGGCATTTTCATCATCCCATCAGAACAATCACTGAAAATTGGCTGAAAATAATGGACAGTTCCAACCTCCCGGACAGACATCGGGTTTATGGTATTTACCCCAAAGGGTTAATTCGACATTTAGGTTCTCCTTAAATTACCCCATTATAATTTAACAGACATGGCACAACCATTTCAGAGAAACACGCCGACAGAGGAAAAAAGACCTAAAATTTACGGTGATATCCGCTGATGATAAAAGGGCTGGGCATTAATAAATCAGTGCTGCGTTGGAGGGTTTTAAATTACAGAAACGTCAACAGTGTCTAAACGGTGCCAACATTTCCTCCTGCGCCACGTTTCAGGCCGAGCAGGCCGCACGTTAGCCGGGCTAACGCAGGATACCGGCCGGGTCGTAAACCTTCGTTACCTGGCAAACCCCCCACCCGCAAAGCGGCCATTAACTGGATTGAACCCCCCACAGGAATCCGCCAGCGTGGTTTACTTCTCAGTTTTTTTAAGCCAAATATAATTAATATAAGTATTCGGCTCGACGTAGCGACGAACTCCGCCATCACATCCACCGACTCCATTTTAACAGCCGCAGCGTTAGCTTAGCTTAGCTCCCGGCTAGCAACAGCACCCCCCCCCCCCCCCCCCCCCCCCCTTTCCTTCCCCAGCAAAAACGACGAAACTACAAGTGCGTAATGGAAAAATAACACTTCTATTAGACAAAACAAAACGATGTGAAACACTTACCTGCTGATCTAGACCGTGTGGATTATCGATGACCACATGACTCATAACTAAACAGCGCGGTGGGATTATCTCTGAGGAGAACGGGGTTCTTTGTTAGCACGGCCGGCTAATCTGGTTCCGTTTGACTTAGCCTTGTTCTTCTGAACGAAACTCACAAACCTGAGCCAACGGTGTAAAACACGTTAAGTCAGCGAGACGGGTTAACGTTAAATAATAAAATTAGAAGAGTTTGTGTATAAATAGAACGCTGAGGTGATGGCTGTCGGAGCTGAGGAGCTGTTGGCTTCACCGTGCTGGACTGACTCCGACCGCTCAGCTACCGCGAGATAACGCTTCTCTGACCGGAGGAGGAGGGGGAAGCCGCCGCGCAGTATCGCGATGCTTCCGCTCCTCTCCGATTGGTTTCGCCATCATGGAGAAGAAGCAGAAACACGATGCTGATTATTAAAAGTTGTGTTCGTACTGCGTGTTTTTAAAGAACCAGGAGCCGCAAGCTCAGGTGTAGAATCACAAGAATGTGCAGTCATGTAGAGTTTGTGACCGAAGCAGGACAAAACCCAAGGCAATAAAACAGAAAATAATCTGAAAGATGTGCCAAAGAGCTGTAGAGATGGCACAATTCATGACAGAGACAAGCTAAAGTAAAAAAAGAAATAAAGATTATATAATTACGTATTCAATATAATAACGAAATGACTACATGGAGATGCCAAAGGAAATAAAGAGGTTAGAGACACAAGAAGAGTACAAAAGAAATTACCAAGGATATGCAATGCAAATGGTTTACAAAGTGATCCACTTTGTAAAACAACTGTTGTGGTCATTTTTCGTCCCTTCCATTTTCTGTTTCCTTCTCATAAAGGGAAGTAGTGGGAAGCCTTTTACTGAACACGTCTGTGTCCAGGGATTCATTGCCTCTCTGTCCGTCCAAACCAAAGATGCAGACCACATCAGAGCCTAAAAACTGCAGATGTATAATATAGATTTTTACAAACATAAATAGTTTCTGCATATTGCTCAAAATGGGACATATACATCTTTTGGTACACATCACATGGTTTCGAATGTCTATCGGTTCAGGAGGGTCAAACATAAGCTAAACCAAAGCCTTCCCCACCCCCACCCAACCACTCTATCCCATCTGTAGCCGGGTGATTCGGCGCTCAGTACAGTCTGGCCTCTGAGGCCTGCTCTCGTCACTTATCCCCTGCTGTATGCTGCAGCAGCAGAGTGCAGGCGGGGGGCATATGTTGCTGGGATCAGGTAAAGCAGAGGTAATTGGTTACTGGGAGAAAGGTCAGCTGGTGAGAGATTTCTGAAATGACTCACAACAGTGAGGCTGATGTCCAGAAACTCCCCTCTTTAGTCTGTCTCTCAGACATACCTCCTCACCCCAATTTAATTATGTTCCGAGTGTTTGTTTACAAGGACATCTGGACTCTTATGCTATTTATACTTTAACTGAAACCAGAATCATTATTTATAAAACTAGTTTCAGCCTTTGGCAGTAATGGAAACTAGATGACATTAAGAGCTGTCTGAAAGTACTTGAGTATTTCCTCTATTTTCTATTCATACATCCACACCAGCACATTTCAGGAAATATGTTGTCCCTCTGACTCCTCTACAGCCATGTTATCAACCTTGGCTACTTTGCAGATTCAGATTAACAACAAAGTGTGAGCAATTAAGTCAGTATATTACTGCATGAAATAACTTTATTTACACCTGAGCTGTATTTGATTGAGTTATAAGCTTCAGCATTAAAGAAATGTACACAGTTATTAATAATCAATAAATCAAGCTGAAGTACTTTAGATTTATATTGATGTATATCTTGTATTTTTCCACATTGACATGGCTATGTGTACATGTATAAAGACGAATCTATTTGCTGTTTGTGTGTTTCTTACTAACACCTTCGCCACATCCGTCGTGTATTAACATTTATTAAAGATTAGTCATCCACTGGTTATTTATTTTGCTTAAAAAGGCTCAACGTGCACCTCCCTGCTCTAAAAATGTTGCTCAACTGGAAAGAAAACTGTAAAAGAAGGTGTGGACTAATTACATAAAGCTCTTACATTCATTACATGTTTAACTGAACATGCGTGTAAAGATATTCTTTCACAACTACATTTCAAATATCTTTGATGTGAACTCTTGGCCGCAGACTTGAGGTTTGGACTTTTGGCTCCATCTGTTGGACTAAATTAAACCTTACAACGTTGAGCAGCAATTCAACTTTGGATTTGAGTCAGTTTCATGACAAGTCCAAGTACAGTATAAAGTTATAAGAGCATGCACTTGATTCTTTCCTGTATTAGCTATAAAAAGGGACCCGTTCACAAGCCATTGGGGTCCTGGTCTAAACTGAATCTTGATCTCAGCACCAATCAGAGCTGCTGATGTTTACTGAGGCCCCTTAGACAAAAACTGTTGATAAACTTGGACTTGGACTTCATTCGATCTAATGACTGTCAGGGTACGACCGCTGAATAAAACTCCATCTTTTATTGAATTTAAATCAGACAGTTTATTGAGAGAGAGAGCGACAGTAAAAAAATAGAGTATAAAATAAGAGAAGAAAGAAACATCCTCCACAACAGTGCACACACACAATCACACACACCAGTGTAGTGAGTCTGTTCATCTATTGATTCTATTGTCCAAGGCTGCAGGTATCCCATGATGCATTGCATTATGTCACCAGCCAAACATGTACTCCATTGCTTTGGAGACAAAGCTGTCATCCTTCCTGGGCGTCTGTCTGTCTGAAACCACCTGAAGATGGCCACACATTGAGCACCATGTTCAAGTAGACACAGAGTAATCCTGACGTCAAAGGTCACCCACCTGGTAGTCACTGCTGGAGCTCCTGTAGGTGGCGCTGAGCGGCCTGATGGCCGAGCGAGGGGTGGAGGGGAGGGCAGAGGTGGAGAAGGAGTTGGAGAGGGGAGAGGAGACGACATCACTGCTGTCCATCACACTCTGAGAGGGAAAGAAATGACACCAGTGATCCTCAAATCAGACTGCAGTGTCGCCCGACAGCAGTAAACAGGCACTCAACCTTATCTATACAGGGTTTCACTCCCACCATGATGGCGTCACCAAACACCTTTCCATCCTTGGACAGAGCTTTCCTGGCCTGAAGCCTGGACTGATACTGAAGGTGCATCCAATTACCAGGAGACGCCCATCTGTCAATACATCATCAATACACCATCAGTACACCTGAGTTCTTTGTACCAACCTGTTGGCTCTATTTTTTTCTTCTGATCAGGAAGATCACTTCTTTCTTTTTGTGTCACATGATGCAGCAGTCACAGCAGTAGTAATTCCCACATGGACCCCAAGGACGATAAACATGACCAGATTGTGTCCAGTGGGCTGCACCTGTTCTGTCAAATTTAGGCTCTCTAGTGCTGTATGCAGATATCAGCAAAACTCTGCTGTGCTTCCGACATCAAAGTGATAGCCGAGTTATCTGACATGAGGTTCTGAACGTCTGCTTAAGAGCTGTTTCTCAATGTGTGGTGAGCATACTAGTTAAAATCTCCTTTGTAATGTTGTGTTTCTGTCTAAGTGACCAAAGAGCCATGACTTTATTGATCACAGTCAGTGCACCATTACTGTGTGTCCAAAACACAGGAGAGGGAAGAAAGCGTCATCACCAGTTTCTGTTCATGTGATCAGATCTGACTTTTATCTGTGCAACTAAACCAAGTGACAGATGGATAAAGTCAGAGTTCATAACACCAAAGTCTGTCAGCATGCGTGGGTGCCTCACCGTGTGTTTGAGGATGTTTCCATACTGAGCGAACTGCAGCAGGATGTAGGAGGCCGAAGCTGGAGGGAAACTAACACACACACACACACACACACACACACACACACACACACACACAGTTAGACTCTCTGTTTGGCACTTGGTCAGTGTTGTGACTTACTGTAAAATCAAAATACCCAAACACGGTGACCCAGGTCTGGTCCAGCTGATCATCAGATGACAAAGACTCTCCCTGACTGTAGAAGGGATCCACCTGAGCCGTGAGACAGACACACCTGCTGCATGCCTGGGAGACACAGACCAGGTATGGGGGAGAGACAGAGAGAGACACCCAGTGGCCACTTTATTAGTATATCTGTATAATTCATTACAACTGCTTTGGCCACATATTCTCCTTTATTAAATGATCAGTTTTTGATGTCACTGTCAAAAATGTGTTTACTACTGAACTCAAAGCTCAAGTCCAACACAGACTATCGATACAGTATTGTCTGGCAGTGACAGTGAAATGATATTGACATAAACATAAAAAAATAAAATATTGTTAATCATAAAGATAATAGTATCAGTGTTTACCTGTTCCTGGAGTTGCTGCCTGACGTGCAGACAGAGGAGACTGCATAACCGGGAAGGGACTGATAAATGAGAGAGACAGAGATATAAAAAATGAATTTACAACTTGATTTCTGAAGGGACTATCTGTGTGTTGCATAATAATCTAATTGTGATCAAGCCTTCCCAAATATCTCTCCTCTCATGGAGTACCATCTCCTGCAGCTGCTGACAGACGAGGACTCCTCTGGAAATAGAGACAGGAGCTGACTAACCTGCCTGTGTGCATTCAGGGGTGTTCCTACAGCCATCATGTCATGATGGATGCTGCGGACAGGTGGGGCTCCACTTTTTATCCTTGGGTGTGGGAACAACAGGATGAGAGGCAGAGCTTACTGCTAACCCTCTGCGTCCACCTCCTAAAATATAAACCAGAAAAACTGACAAATCTACAGAAAAACATAATTATCTGATGTGCAGTGTGTGGTCTTTGGGCTGACCTCGGGGCGTACCTGGGCTCTCCATCATGGGCACGGACAGGCCGAAGGAGCGTGGCTGTGGGGTGGGTGGAGCGGGGAGGTCGCCCATCAAAAAGCCAGGCAGAAACTGAGCCCCAGGGGTCGGTTTAGGAGAGGTGGGGGAGCCCAGGCTCATCGGTTCATTTCCCACTGTCAAAGAGGCTTCCAGTTTATTGTTTTATCAACTTATTACCTATTAAACAACTACAGGATGTAATTCAATATCTGTTTCACAATCATACTGACCACGGTATAAAAGATAAAGCATAATCTGTAACACCTACAATCTTTTCCAAATTCACGATTTTATTGATATTTATGTCACATTGGTGTCAGCACCTCTAGGTTGTATATGATCATTTCCACTATTAATAACAATAACAGTAAGGTTAGTTAAACTTTAATTGGGGTACTGTAGTTACGGATTTGACCGATTTACTGAAAAAGATCTTTCAGGAATGCACAACAGGCTAACAGTTGCAGCAGAAAAATAAAGATGAAAATACCAACATGGGATAAATCAGCAACAAAAGTCTTATTAAAATTGTGGTTACCCGATAGCTCCATCTCTGCTTCGTTGGACTCCGGCCGCGATTTTCAAAAGCAGGAAATGACGCCAAGCGACGGCCGGCTAGCTGGCTAACGCGGCTAGCGAAGCTAACTGAGCCGTCACCCAAACCTACTTTTAATGAAAAGACGATCTCACTGGAGCTAAATGCTAACTGATACCATCCCACTAGTTGGAGTAAATTCCCCTGAACTCGGATATTTCAGTCCGTCTGTGTTTATTTCCAGAGTTCAAGGCAGCTTATAGGACAAGCTGACTGGAAACCCGAAAGCCACCGCGGCTTACGCGGCCGCCTTTCGGCGCATGTAGATTTCGTCACTCTGAAGCGGCGTTCCTTGAATCGTGTTCCCACCACAATTATTAAAGAATATATTTTCGGATTTACTTTAAACAATGATATTAAAATGTAATGATCTATGATTTTATTACACATTTTATTAAACATATAATACATGACAAAACACAATACATGTCAACTTTCCGAATGCTTACTCAAAGGGTTGACACATGAAGTTATTAAGTTATTTGTTCATTCACACAACAGGTTTGGGTTTTTGTCGAATATTATTTATGAAATGCTTTATTTTTTTATTTTTTTATTTTTTTTTTTATAAATTTGCGTATTTATGTCACAATTATATTTCAAATCGATAGAAATGGTGTGTTATTTGAAGGTTTCTATTTGTTTATTAACGTGTAACTTGAACGCACCAAACTTTTACATCTTGGCGTCATCGAAACGCGACCGGATTCGTCAAGCGTCTGAAGAAAAGACGGAAAATGTCACTTTTCTGTCGTCGAAACAAAAACCTGAAACAAGAAAAAAGATGTAAGGAACCTGTATTTTCTGATTTGGGTGTTTTAAAATGTCTTCTTTATGATATTCAAATATTAAAACTTTTTCCATCTTTAAAATTAGCTGTTTTGTGTTTATGTCCGGCTTTTATTGTGAAAATACCGAAACGCGGATCCGGACTTTTGGAGTTAAACTTGATGCCGGTCTCAGCCGGACGCTGATCCGGATCTTCAGACCTGCACACCTTCAGAGACGCATCTGAAGCTCCGGAGCCTCCGTTCTCTGGTCACCCAGAAAATTCTGGAAACGTTTGTGGAATCCAGTCTTCAGCTTCTAAAACACACACCGGAAGTGAGTGACCCGAGAAGCTAACAAGCTAATTAACAGCAAGTTGTTCTCAGCTAGCGGTTAGCTTAGCTTAATTTACTGTAGCCTGAAAAAAAACAGAAAATTAAGATTTGGATCCTTTGACACCTAAAACCTTGGTGTCTGTGTAAGATGTTTTATATATAATTAAATCCAGTATCTTTGCTTTCTGTTATAAATGTGTTAATGTTGTATTATAAGAACTTTACAAGCAGTTACCTGCAATAATACAACAGTACAGTTATTTTTAACAGAGAAGCTAAATGAAGCCAAATGAAGCATTTATTTATTTATAGTTTCAACATCAGCATATGAGCAATCAGTGTGTTTGATATTTGAATGTGGTTTGTTACTAAATTTGTGTGGAAGGATGATGTTGGAGACACAACTTTACCAACATGTGGAGCTGCAACAATGAGCTTCCGTAGCTGAAGTCATTAACAGCAGTTCTCTGTCGCTTCTGTCAGTTTTGTGAATTATTTTTGAATTTGCAGCCTGTAGGCAGTTCTGTCCCTCAGGATATTTAAAGAAATGAATTAAGTTGTTGTTTTTGTACAATGGTTTGGTAGTAATGAAGGACTTGTAGCTGAGTCAGGGGGCCGGGGGGTGAAGCCCCTCCTGGAGCCCCTCTGAGGCATAATAAGGGTCTTAACCTGTCTGAGGTCGTAACACATTCTGCTGCCTGTCCGTTGATGATCTTGTTGTTTTTGCTGTGAAAAGAAACTGTTTTTGTAACTGCCATGATGGAGGGTGTTCATGGCTGCTTGTTCTGGTGGAGAAAATAATAAGATAAATATTTATGTCTGTGCCTGTTTGTTGCAGCTCCTCTGGTTGTTGGAGGACAGGTCATGGGCTACAGGATCGTCTTCGAAGCTCAGCGTCCCCATGCCAGTCGGCATTCACTGCTGCTGCTGGTTCTGGTCACACTGCTGGTGGCGGTTTGGGCGGAGGGTCAAGACTATTACAAACTGCTGGGAGTCAACAGGGAGGCCACGACCAGAGAGATCCGACAGGCCTTTAAGAAGCTGGCGCTCACTATGCACCCCGACAAAAACCCTGTGAGTCACTGACGTCATCTCTTAAACTCCTGTTGGCGTGAAACACACCCTAACCCTTTTTAAAACGCTGTCTTCAGGGTGACCCCTCAGCCCATGAGAAGTTCCTGCAGGTAAATCGAGCCTACGAGGTACTAAAGGATGAAGACCTCAGAAAGAAATATGACAAATATGGAGAAAAGGGACTGGACGAGCAGCAGGGAGGACGCTATGAGAGCTGGAATTATTACCGCTATGACTTTGGTGAGTCCATAAACCCATCACATGCAACAGCAGTGATGATACGAGAGCTACAGCCTAATTTGTTATGGTATTAAAATACTTTCTGAGAGGAATCCTTCAGTTAAATCTGTCTTCGTTCAGGTATCTATGACGATGATTTGGAGATCATCACTCTGGACAGTGGAGACTTTGGTAAGACTCCTTGTTTTACTGACAAATTGTCACGTCTTTATGCTTCACTAAAAAGCCAAAAGCAAGAACCACTTCAACTTTAACAATCAGTGAAGGGTCGTGGCTGTGAGCCGGTGGAGGCTCTAAAACACGAGCAACAAGATGGAATCACAGTGGGAGGACAATATACTTCAATATAACTACGGTTATTTGAGAAACAGGCGCTTTAGCAGCTTAACAAGAAGTGACTGGTGTGTGTGTTTCAGAGGCGGCAGTGAACTCTGGAGAAATCTGGTTCATTAACTTCTATTTCCCACGATGCTCTCACTGTCACCAACTGGCCCCAACGGTAATATAACACTGAATGACATAATAAACACAAAGCAAACACACAACACCTGACACCTGGGATGCAGGTTTCTGCTCTCACTGTTGACTCATTGATGTTTTATTTTATTACACTGTTTTCAGTCCAGTGGGAACTTGAGTGTGTTCTTACTGCGTGAAATGAAACAGTTGTGTGTCTGTCTCTCAGTGGAGGGAGTTCGCCAAAGAGATGGACGGAGTGATCCGGATCGGAGCGGTGAACTGTGGCGACAACAACCATCTCTGCAGGAGGAAAGGCATCAACAGTTACCCCAGTCTGTTCATCTATAGATCAGGGCAGGTCAGGTCACTCTCTGCTTATCCTTCAGCTTCATAATGGTGATAATCTTTATTTACACTGCTAACAACCTCCGTGTTGACAAGAAGGAAATGAGTCACTCAGCAAATCTTGCAGCGACGACTCATCAGAGCTTCTGGTTGGTTTTCAGCACATAAAATAGATACAAACATACAATATTAGAAGCATAAAAACAGTACAAAAATACTACGTAGACAAATGTAAAATAAATTATTGAGGTTGTGTGAGGTTGTACACTTAAAACACTGAAGCAGAGCTCTGTACCTTTATATGTGGAGCAGGACCAGCAGCTGCCAGTGATGACCATGATAGTTTGACCCTGATGTTCCTGATGTTGGATGTCAGAGCCACCTTTTTAGTCCCTGTTAACACTTTTTTATCTTCCAACAGAAACCAGAGAAGTTCAATGGGGAGCGATCAAAAGACAACCTGGTCCGCTTCTCCATGCAGTTCATCACAACAACAGTCACTCAGCTGGGCCAAGGTGAGCTGCTCTGACCTGCTGGACTGACGTCTGATTGGACGTCTCTGTCTCTGACTCTGTCCTTCTGTGTGTCTGTTCACAGGTAACGTCTTCAGTGAGATAGAGAGCGCCTTCGCATCAGGAATCGGCTGGATGATCACCTTCTGCTCTGACACTGGAGGTAACAAACACATGAGGCTTTATTTTCAGTGAAACATGTAGTCACACAAGTTTCTCAGCAAAGCACACTATTTATGTGTGTGTGATGTGAGACAGGTCTATCAAGTATCACTGTCTGAGATGCTTGATAGACGGTGACATACACAACCCGAATGCTCAGATGTGTGAAGTGTCACAGTATGTTCTCGTTGTGTGTTACTTCATCTGTTCGTGCGTCTCTCTCTCTCAGATTGTCTGGAGCCACGAACGAGACAGAAGTTGGCAGGAATGTTGGTGAGAAAAGCAGACATTTGGTGTTACTTCAGATGTTTGTCGCCAAGGCAGAACAGCTCCTCTGATTTATGAAGCTAAGAGGAAACGGGGAGTTGTCAGCTGGATCTGCAGCTTTTTAGTTTGAGTTTCAGCTCAGTGCTGATCTGTCTGTTCAGGTTCGGTCTCACTGCAAAAACCCATCTGTAACAGTAATCAGAAGACCGACTGTCAGTTTTTATCCAGTCAGGACATATCTGTTCTGAAATTATCCATGATGAACCTGTGTTGGGATGGTGACAGCAGACATCAGTCGAAGGTCCTTCAATATTCAGCTTAAACTGCTTAAACAGCTGATCGAACCTTCAGTGTTTCTGAGTTTATAAATGGAGTTGTATTAATAATAATAATATTTGTTGTGTCACATCTGGACTGAGAGCTGTCCTCTGTGCCTGGATCATACTCTGAACAGTGTGTTTGTCTGTTTGCAGGACGGTCTGGTTAAAGTGGGATGGAGGACGCCACAGACAGGAGCAGCTCTGTGAGAGTGTTTCTGGTAAAAACTGCACATCTACTGATACCAGAACCAGATCCACGATCGGTTTTAGGTTTTTTGGCTTCTGATGCTGGTTCCTCTGTTGAATCCACCTGCTGTTTCAGGTGACCAGTGGAGCCACGGCTGTTGTTCCCACCTGGAAGTTCTGGATAAACAAGGCAGCGTTCTGGTAGGAGGGACACAAGAGAGTGTGTGTGTGGTGTGTGTGTGTGTGCGTGCCTGCCTGTGACTATGTGTGTGTGTTTGTGTGTTTTGTGTGTGTGTAGCGAGAGATGCTGCTGGACTTGGTGTGGTGATGTGTGGTGTGTGTGTGTGTGTGTGTGGTGTGTGTGTGTGTGGTGTGTGTGTGCTGATGCCCTGCTGGACTCTGTGTGTGTGTGCGTGGATGTGTGTGTGTGTGGTGTGTTGTGTGCGCGTGCCTGTGGACTCTGTGGTGTGTGTGTGTGTGTGTGTGTGTGTGCGTGTGGTGTGTGCTGTGCTGGACTGTGTGTGTGTGTGTGTGTGTGTGTGTGTGTGTGTGTGTGTGTGTGTGTGTGTGCGTGCCTGCTGGACTGTGTGTGTGGTGTGTGTGTGTGTGTGTTGTGCGTGTGTGCGTGCCTGCGACTCGTGTGCGCGTGCCTGCTGGACTCTGTGTGTGTGTGTGTGTGTGTGTGTGCGTGTGTGCGTGCCTGCTGGACTCTGTGTGTGTGTGTGTGTGTGTGCGTGCCTGCGGACTCTGTGTGTGTGTGTGGTGCGTGCCTGCTGGACTCTGTGTGTGTGTGTCGGGGGTGCTGACTTGTGTGTTTCAGTGGCTGAACACTCTGGACAGTAAGGAGATTTACAGTCAGGTCATCAACCATCTGCCTGATCTGGAGCTGCTGACCAGCGACAGTTTCCAGGTACACACACACACCACACAACAGAAAACACCCACTCACTGTTCAAGATGAGTGTCTGTATTAAGTGTCTTCGTCTTCTTTGTCTTCAGAGGAAACTGGCTCATCATCGCTGGTTGGTCAGTTTCACATTTGGAGACAGAAGCTCCGCCTCCAATGAGTACAAGAAGCTGCAAGCTTTCCTGAGAGATGACCACATACAGGTACCTGTCTGTCTCTGTCTGTGTCTCTGACTGTCCACCTGTCTGTCTCTCTGACCTTCCACCTGTCTGTCCCCTCCCAGGTTGGCAGAGTCGACTGCACCATAGACTCTGAGTTGTGTCGGTCTCTCTACATCCACAAACCTTGTGTTGCTGTTTTTAAGGGTCTGGGAATCCAGGACTTTGAAATCCACCACGGTCAGTCCTGCACACTGAGACTCCTCTGGTCTGACTGGTTACCAACCCCGTGTTGTGTTTTAGTTTGTAATCATCTATTTATTTAGTTATTTTGTTTATATGTTCTAATTTAAGGACCAGGGAAGAGTTTAATGTACGAAACTACATGAAGCAAAAATAGCCTGCAGAGTTGTGTCTGTCACGTCCTGTATGGATAAATGTAAACCTTTGCTGTCTGACTGCTCCGGACCTTCAGGTAAAGATGTTCTGTACAACATCGTGGGTTTTGCCAGGGACAGCGTTCGCGCTCATGTGACGACTCTGAGGCCCGACAACTTCCCCTCAGACAGGAAGGAGCCCTGGCTGGTCGACTTCTTTGCTCCGGTTGGTAACAAGCTTCTTAATCAGAAGAGAAACACACACAGCTACCTGAAAACACCTTAAAGGAACAGACGTCCTGGATGTGAGCAGGAAGCCCTGCCTCATCATCCTGCTGTAGGAGGAGAAGGCCACGTCATGACTGATAAGCTTCACTCACCTCAGATTGTTCTACGTGATGTCTCCCTGTTTACCTTCACGGCTGCTGATGGAGCTGCACCTACAACACAAACAGAGCGAGGGAGGCAGGAACAGTCTTTAGAGATTAATGTCACAGTTGAGCTTCAGGCTTGTTCGAGGTTGGAACGTGAATGAAATGAATTCTCATCCAAACAAAAATTTACACGTCACCAGGAAATTCTTCAAAAGACAAACAATGAATGAATTCTCATAAAACTGCAGCAGAAGACGAGGGCACCAGAGAAGTCCAGTCAAAGCTGAGATAGAAACATGTTTCATGTTAATGTGAGGAATGTCCCGTCCTCCTCATCATCACCCAACACTCAGCTGGTGTCTTCTATAGATTAAATATATTTGTATGTCCTGGGCAACACAACCTGGAATTTTCAAAATAAAACATCCTGCTGTTTTTTTGACGGAGGAGAAAACAAAGAGGCATTTAACACTAAAAGACATCCTTTAGATGGACCTTGATGCCAAACTAACTGTGTTTAAATAGAAATTGAGCATTAATATAGATGAATGTAATGTTTGTGTTGCAGTGGTGTCCTCCTTGCAGAGCTTTACTTCCTGAGCTGAGAAAAGCTTCCATTCAGCTGGCGGGACAGATGAAGTTTGGGACTCTGGACTGTACGATCCACCACAGTCTGTGCTCCATGGTAAGGACAGAGACACGTCTCCGGACTGTTGACTTTTAGTGGGACAGCTGGCTGACGTCCTCTCTCTGTCTGTCAGTACAACATTCAGGCGTATCCCACCACCGTGATCTTCAACGGCTCCACTGTTCATGAATATGAAGGGCAACATTCAGCTGACGGCATCCTGGAGTTCATACAGGTACTGAGTCACAACACACAACAACGACAACAACAAAATAAACATGAAGATCGCACAATGAACACATTGAAACACAATTACAACCTCTGTTGGTCTCTGCAGGATCTGGTCAATCCGTCTGTGGTCGTCCTGGATCCTTCCAGCTTCACGGAGAGAGTCAAAGGTAAAACTGAGCTGGTCTGGAGAAAACTACATCTCCATTAAGAGCTCTGAGCTCACTTCAGCTGGTTTCTCTGAAGGAAATATAACATTTCAGGTTAAAAACAGGATGAGTTCAGTATGTTAGACCTCCTGATTTCAGGTCGAGCTGAAGGGCAGATCTGGGCGGTGGATTTCTACGCCCCGTGGTGTGGACCCTGTCAGGCTCTGATGCCTGAGTGGAGACGCATGGCCAGGGTACGACACACAGACAGTGCATTAGTGCATGTGCTCCACAGAACAGGACCTGAGGTACCAGTCTCTCTGTCTCTGCCCCCCTTCAGATGTTGTCGGGTCAGATTCTGGTGGGTTCAGTCGACTGTCAGCGGTTTCAGTCATTCTGTCAGTCTCAGGGTGTGAGGGCATATCCCGAAGTCCGGCTGTATCCCGGCAACACGCGGCAGCCCGACCGCTACACGTAAGTACGGAGCTTTAAAGTCCTCCGTTTGGTTTAAACTTTTAGTTATTGTTGTTTCGCTGCACCTGAGAGAAGCGGACTGCCCACCACACCTATTCCACCTCTCATTTCCTTCCGTTCATTATCTGAATTTTCATGCTGTTCTCTTTCTCAGGTTTGACACTGTGATGTCGCTGATGAGCAAACTTCCTGTTGATTATTGATCCTGATGTTTTATTGATCCGTGTCCCTGCAGGAGCTATAACGGCTGGCACAGAGACGCTCATTCCCTCAGAACCTGGGCCCTGAGGTGAGTCAACTGTTTCTCCTTCTTCCTATCTTTGTTTTTTTTTTGAAGTTTTATGTTTTTCCCTTCTCTCCCTTTACCTTGCTCCCTCTTGTGGTGTAGTTGTGTTAACCTGTCGTGCGTTCAGTTCTTTACCCAGAGTGTCAGTGGACTTGACTCCTGAGTCCTTCCGGTCTCTAGTTCTGTCGGGTCAGGATCACTGGGTTCTGGACTTCTATGCCCCTGGTGTGGACCCTGTCAACACTTTGCCCCAGAGTTTGAGGTCCTGGCTCGGGTGAGAGACCTTGATCTGGATCTAAATGAAACCTTGCTGTCCAGCAGCTTTGGTTCTGTGGCTCCTGCTGGTTCTCTGCATGGTTTTGACGAGGAGGCTTTGTGTTTGACTGACAGGTCCTTAAAGGGGAGGTCCGGGCGGGAAAGGTGGACTGTCAGGCTCATTATCAGACCTGTCAATCAGCTGGAATCACCGCCTACCCAACCGTCAGATTTTACCCAAACCTGGGAAAGAGGAGGGTGAGGACGCACACACACAACTTTCTAAACATTTATGTATCTGTCCCAAATATTTTCATTAAAATTTTATCTGCAAGTGATCAATAAACTAAAAAAACATTTTCAGTTTCATCTCATATCAATAAAAGATTAAATATGGAGGAAACACAGTCATGAAATGGAAAATAAATTCAAAATAAAGTAGATGTTCAAGTTTAAAGAGACTAATATGTGATGTCAGCACACAGAGTCTGTGTTCAGTCTCATTTTAAAGGTTATGAAGTCGCCTCTTTAGCCAGTTGATGCTGAGCTTGATGGCACACTGGACTTCCTGCGACTCCTTCACAATAAAAGTTCACCCCATTGAATTGTGTGTGTGCAGAGCGAACACAGCGGGGAACACATCAACAGCCGGGATGCTAACGTAATCGCTGACATCGTCAGGCAGCGACTACAGCAGCTGTTGCCACGGTTACACAACACACAAAAGGTAGATATCGCTTTCATGCGCCCTGCGGTTTCCTGATGATGACAACTCTAACATCCGTTTTTCTCTGCAGGACGAGCTCTGATGATCCTGGAGGGGGTGTGGCTTTAAAAGAACGGTAAACACCTGCACTCTCATTGGTCGGGGCAGGGCATGGATTGGATTGGACCAGCATCCTGACTGGTCGGTTGGTTGACACTCCTGATGAGACCACAGACGGACAGACAGACTGTCACCTCCTGTGGTGAATGTACCAACACTTCCTGCCTTCTTATTATTTACTTTTAGTTTGTCTCCATCGTTTGTATTTACTCTATGAAGTAAAACTGTGGGACATGTTACTGAAACACACCCACACACACACACAGTTGATGACATTGTGTTGTATTTCATTGTTCGTGTAAAAACTGTCTGACTTTCAGAATAAAATGGTGTGTTTCTGTTAAAGATAATCAACAGTCACATCAGTTTTATAACCTGCGCTACTCTTTTTTTTTTTTTTTTTTTTTACATCTTTGACTACAGATTCTAATGGATCAGTTTTAAAAAGCATTTCATTTTAATTTCTGGTTAATTTATTTGCAAAATGTACATCATTTTTATCATTACTTTAATATTTATGTCTTTTAAAACTGTAGCAGCCTTTTTCCCTCCATTGGCAGATGTAATACCAACAATACGCAGGTTGTTTTCTCTCAGTGGACTGAACATTGTAGCTTTAGCTTTATAAATGTTGAGCTCATTGTATTCTTAAACAGGTGGATGTTGAGTTTTATTCAGGGTTCATCAGTGAAATGCAGTAAAAAGAAAAAAGGATTGTTGCCGTTAGACCTGGACCATCATCCAGCACCAGTGAGAACCAGCTGCAGGAGTCCTGGTCCCTCTGGTCGGAAGAACCTTTAACAAAATGAGTCCGGGACCAATCACATATCTCCTCCAGACGACGGTGATGATAAGGCTCGATTCGAGTCTGACCTTTGACCCTTTGATTTTCCTGTCTCTCTCTATCACTGTGACTGTCAAAATAAAAGCAGAAGGCATCTCCAAACGAGATTTAAGGTGAACAAAGTAATTATTGGTCCTGAGTGTCTCCAGTTTGACCAGCAGGTGTCACTGTGGCTCTTTTGGACGGAGAGGAAACAGGAAGCAGTCTGAGCCATATGATGGTTCATGCCCATCAGGCTGTTTTTGTGTTTCTGCTGCCGAATGAAGATTTAGCCAAAACTCATCTAACTCTGCTTCAAAGAGTTGAACCACAAACAGGCTGAACTCGAAGCTGCTCAGTTTTATCAGCGTCTGAAAAATTAAAAAATGTTTGGAGGTAAAAAATACAGTGAATCCACATTGAGCTTCGTGTCCTCATTCTTTTCTCTTTCATTGTCTGGCAGAACTGCTGGAACAAACTTCTTGTTGAACATAATTGGATTTTGTATTTGAGTCAAACCAGAGGCAAAGTTTTTTTGGACTTGTCACCACTGATGCTCCAATGGAAGGACTGAAGGACACTGTGGGAACTTAAAAAGTATTTTTAGTGAACAACTAGCTGTTTTTAAAGGTGATGTTAACCTCACCACAAGAAAAGCTGTGCTAACTTGTTAGCTTCATTAAAGAGGCTCTTTTAAACTTTCAAATGGTGCTAAATGTGTTTATAATCAGGACAAACTGGAACTACAGTGACTTACTGTTGGAAAGTGACAAGACGGACCAGAGTTAGCTGTTTAGCATGCAAACTCAAGCATTTTTTGTTGGTACACGGGAAGGACCCGGCTTCTGTTTGGGAATTAGCTGCTGTGGTTGTGTTGATTTATACTAAATGTCACATACATGCAGTTATCTTTTTGTGTTGTTGGGTCGGTGCGGCTGCTCTTTATCAGGGAATACAGAGACTCTGGAGCTGATGGATCCCAGAGGAGGAGCCTCCATCCTTGGAAGTGGTTGAGTTCAGTTTATAGAACATCGTACGTGGACTGTTTTCCTGTATCCATCCTTTATCTCTGCCAGGTCCTGTGGCGGCTGGAGTCCCCGGACAGGTCAGCAGCTTGAGCGCTGGCAGTCGACCTACATCAGCTGTAAGTTTCCTGTGTCTTAATCTTCGTGCACTTCCTGTCTTTCATCTCGTGGCTCTCCTGAATGGTGCATCTTCAGGAGAGCATGAACTTGAGGCTGTGTGTGGTTGGTGGTCCCGGTCCAGCTCAGTTCAGTTTGAACTCTTTGTTTTCTGCCAAACTGTAAACACTCAGGTAACAGCTGCTGTAATTAACTAAATGACCTGCAGTTCTTTCCATCTCTGAGTGTTTTTAAAGCAGCAGCTTTCTCTGAACTCTCCCTCCGTCTCTGCTGCTCTGAGTTTTGTGGGCAGTTGGAGGTCAGCATTGACGCAGCACTGCTCCATAAACCACTGGAACCACTTACTGTGTGCGTTCTATTGTTTCATGATGTGAAATGGAGCAGCAAGTTGGACAAACACTGAGCTGAGGCATTGTGGGAACCAACCTGGTATTCCTGTGTGTGTTGGGTGGATGATGTCAGATTAAGATCACTTTGTGTTGGACTTGGAGGTTTGGCTGTGTGTGTCTGTGACGCTAATCAACAGATGTAGAGTTTAACGCAGACAATGATTGACGTACAAAATGAACTGAAATTAGGCAGAATCTGAATGTAACTTGAACGGTGTCGGAGGCCAAACCGAAACACAAAGATGAGAGAAGAATCGCTGCAGCTATGGTCAGACATCAGCAGCACATGGTGGTTCAGTCTCAGGTCAGTGATGCTGGTCTTAATCCTTTAAACATTTGATCAAGATGATGTCAAAAACCAATCAGGACGCACCGTCTGTGAAACTTAATGATGCTTGGTCCAACCAAACTGTCTCCATTTTGATCTTAACTGCCATGCTGCTTCACAAAGTATCCTTAAATATAAGTCTGATTATCTGCAGCCACACACACAATCCTACGATCCAGAACCACACTGACAAAATACATTTACAAGTTTCAGCCTTGGAGGAGCTGCAGATCATCTTGACAGGCAGACAGAAATACTTCTGTGTGACACAACAAGAACCTGCAAACATGATTCCAACCGAGTTGATGGAGAAGGATTCTAAAAACAGGCTGAAACAGGCCAAACGTGAAGCACCTTCAGAGTAAAGTTTGTTTAACAAAACGGAGCTGCAGCATGAAAAAGAGCCTGTGTGTGCGTGCGTAGGCTCTCTTCCAGTAGTTTCTGGCTACTAATTTCCAGCAGTGTTTTCTCAGCTGCAGTTTCCATGAGAGAGGAGAGAAAATGTTTTGGTGGATTTACTGCTCTTACGCCTCCTGATCCTCGTCCTCTCTGCTGCAGCGTGACTTCGGCCGCCTGCCTGACTGAAAACACACCTGGTTCTTGGATAAGGTGCAGTTTGTTTCTCCAGGCTCAGAGGCTCTATTCATGTTCCTGAGTGCTGACACAGCAAACAGTTCCTCGTCCTGCCCGACCTGGTTCAGGGCAGTTAGAGCTGCTCCAAGTCGGTCTGTGACAGCACAGACCCCCAAGAATGGGTCTGTTCTTTGGTATTTAGCCCCGCTCGGCCTGATTCTGGTTCAGATCTGCTTCGGTCCAGGTTTAGCTGAGTCATCAGGTAATCTAATGCGTGTTTGGACTGTGTTAGGAAGCTGGAGAACCAACACCGGCGCGGGAAGGACCCCTCCCACCCCCCTCTGTGACAGCACACACACAAAATGACACCAAACACACTTGGACCACATTGTCTAAAATTCATGTTTAATGGTTCAAACTGCTGCGAAGTCTCCCGTTCACAACATCGGAGTGTTAGTAAAGTTTACTGATAGTAGTAGTTGTAGTATCAAGTGTTAGTGTTTACATGAGCGGAGACAGAGAAAGTGTTGATGGTCAGAGGCCACGTTCAGACAGCAGGAGGACCCACCAACATCTGTCAGGGCTCAGTGCTGTTCATGTCAGAGACACTTTTCCTGCTCTAACTACACAAAGATGCCTTTTAATATGAATCTGTCTCTGAGGGTGAAGACCAGCTGGCTGCACAGACTCGAGTGAATCGAGGCCCGTAATAAAACCTGAACTAACATGGTGATAACTGGAGTCAGAACTGCTCAAAGGCGACCTCTGACCTCTGACATCACAGGCTGAATGTTCATTAAACAGGAGCATCATGTGAATAATCAGATGTCAGCTGATTAAAGTGGCCGAGGCTGCTCACAGCTTTGTAAATGTCAAATGATTTATATGTTTTGTAATTGTGTGTCTCTTTGTGGCTGCTGCGTGTTTCTCTTTAATGCGCTTTTGAGGAGTTCTTTTGTGTTATTTTGCAGCTTTTCCACACAAAAAAAAAAAAAAAAAAAAAAAAAGGTCAAGTTCCTTCCAACAGCCACTCTGCTGCTGCTATGAACAAAGCCTGAGTCATCTTCTTTCCTTCATTCTGCAGAGTCCAGTACAGTTCTGGTTGCCGTTACAGACTGATCAAAGTCCACAAAGTCCAAATGGCTTTTGCATCATTTAAATGTCCCCCATCCCATCACCATAGCAACATGGCCATCATCCAGGATTATTAAAAACAGTGACCATGGAGAGGAGCTCTGGAGCCAACATGGCCGCCACTCAAAAGATATTTGTTCCAAGAAAGTGTCATGTACAGACGGAGCTGTTTAATACGGCAGCGTACAAGCTCCACCCCCTCCTTTGAGTGCTTTAGGTGTACACACACACACACACACACACACACACACACACGTCAAGACATTCACACACTGACAAACACACACTAAACGCACACTAAATAATGTTTGTGCAAAGGAAATAAATGACAAAAATCAGACTCCAAACAGTCTGACAGATGAAGAGATGAACTACATTCAGCTACAACAGTCTGTGATAGTGCAATATCTACACACACACACACACACACACACACACACACTCAGATCTCAGTGGCGGTTCCGGCGCTGAGCTACATGGCCTTTTCCCTGCAGAATCTGATCCCATCTCTGCACACACAGGAAGCGGAAGTGAATCAGTGTCGCTGCAGATTTACATCAGAAATACACTTGTTGTGTGTGTTGTGTGTGTTGTGTGCGCATATGGAATCACACCTTGACCTTTCTGCCCATTTTGTCCTTCCACTTCTGCGCAACAGAGCCATCAATCAGGAGCAACCTGCGACCACAACAAACTTCTGATGACATCACAGGAAATAATTACAGTGCAAAGAGACAGCTCATGTAATAACTTCAATCAATAGCTGGACCCAAAACATCAAACTGGACTTGAGGAGCTTATGGACCGGGATCTGCTCGTACCTGGACGTCTCCTCGTTCTCGTAGCCCATAATGAGGTACTCCAGCCCCGGAGTCAGAGGAGGACAAAGGCAGGAGGACGAGTAGTAGAGCGTCTGCGTCTCCTTGGGGATGTTGACCAGAGAAGACTTGAGAACCTCCTTCACGTCCACCACCGCCGTGGGCTCCAGGCCGCGGTTCCTCACCTCCCTCACCCTCGCCCTGATCACTGAAGGAGAGCGCTGCCTTTAAATCATTGTTGGATTTCCTCAGTTCAAGGCGTCTGAATTGCTGCCGATGTCTCAGACTGTTTTGAGAGTCAAACAGGCTGGTGACTGATGGATTATGAAATATGAACTGACTCTTTTAAGCGTACCTAATTATTATTATTATTAATGTTATAAAAACAACTGGAGGGAAAATGGCAGCAGGTTCAGAACAGAGAAAACAAAGATGGATGAAGCTGACCTTGACAGATTTTTGGCTCCACCAATATAAAAAGAGAAGAATATAACTGCCAACATTGTGACAGGAGGGAAATATTTACATGATGAACCAGAAAAGAAACACAATGAGAAAAAAAAGAATATTGGAAGCTGCAGAGCTGCAGGTCAAACAGAGGTCAGATCGTAAAGACCACCTTAACGTGAATCCTGCCAGTCCCCGAACTTCTCTGTTTTAATTATATCTGAATAGTTTTAAAGTGAGCTCTCATTTTAATGATGGCTGGAAAAAAAAATCTACAACCTTCCCCAAATAGACTCTGTGGCCAAAAGGCATTAGTGAGGCCCAGAAGTCCACATGGAAATCTGTGCAGGATTTGCCAAACCATGCCTGCACGCTGCGATCATCTGGAAAAGCCTTTCTGGGCTTTTAACTTTTGTGTGTCTAATTCATTCTAAGTAACCCACCAGCCTCGGCACCAACATCTCCCACCTCACTACGGAGAAAACAGGAGAGTTCAGTGAACCCAGAAAGTCTTTCTGATTCTAACAGGGTCCTCCAGTTCAGGCTCCAAACGAGTGAAGCGATCCAGATTGGTGGATCTCCAGCTGATGGTGTTGGGGGGCCAGAACAGGTCATTTAAATAACATGTTATTTTATTGGCCTCTATGGAGTTGTGTTTGGAGACTGTACCAACAGTTACGATGCAAAATGAGCTAAATGTTAAGTTCTAAAGTTCTTATTAGAGTGAAACATAAACCATGTCATCGTACAGTATCTGGGCTTTGGGGGTGAACTCTGCCGACTGATCGTTAATGAACAGATTCACTGCGCTGAACTGCAGATAGCAGATGTGATGAAGTCCCAGACGACTCACCGTAGTTGTAGTTGTTCTTGATGTAGGTTTTCAGGACCATCCGGACCGTTTTACACCGGCACCGATCTGCAGACAGATCATGAGACTTCAGCTCCTGATGGTTAAAAATATCACAGAACAGCCAGAAATCCACCATTTCCGAGTTCTGCTCTGAATATGGTGAGTTCCCTTTATCTCTGAGAAAATATACAA
The DNA here is from genome assembly GCF_900963305.1 of Echeneis naucrates. Classification (NCBI taxonomy): domain Eukaryota; kingdom Metazoa; phylum Chordata; class Actinopteri; order Carangiformes; family Echeneidae; genus Echeneis; species Echeneis naucrates. The sequence goes on along the minus strand of NC_042531.1, from coordinate 963,320 downwards.
AAGATGCTAAAATCACAGTTTTATCCTGAAAACTGATGACGCTCATGTTCTGTGTTTTATTTAGTGGAATATTGTGAATTGGGGGACAGTGTGTTTGGACCACTGTGTCCCAGAATGCACTGCACCGTTCGTGTCCTCTTCCTGTAGGCCTGTTTGGGTCACATGTCTTCTGCAGATTTGTTCACATGAATGTTAATATTCCAAAAGCAGTTTAGTCCTCAGCTGGTGTGATTTGTTTGGACAGTTTACCTCCATTCGGTCCTCTGCAGTGCAGGTTGTTGGAGTCCATCGGAAAGTCCGGACTGGATTCTGTCAGCAGGTGAAACAGAAATAATGAAGTGATGGTTCAGTTTGGTTCAACAGAGCCTGAGCAGACAGGAAGTCAAAGGTGGACCTCACCTGGATTACACCTGGCTGGGTCCTGGTAATATGGATCTACAGGGACACAGAGAGAGGAAGAAGTCAGCTCTTGTTTTTTCAGCTCATACAGGTTTTCTGTACCCGGCCGGACTCTGACCACAGCGGGGGGGGGGGGGGGGGGGGGTCATAATGAATATCCCAGCTGCTCCGGGAGCGTCCAGGGACCTTCAGCAAGGAGCTGCTCTCAGTTTCAACTTTTTATTCATTCCCCCCAGACCCAGAAACGGATAAGCGGTAGACAATGAACGACTTTCTGGAGGAAACGTTCATCAGGCTAAGGGCTTCGACCAAAACCGGGAAATCTGTTCACTTCAAATGTGCAGGACTTTTGGACCGTCACTTTGGACCACCTGTTCTAAAATACAAAAGAAGCCGACAAAGGGCAGCTGGAGCTCTTTGTGCTCACGATGAAGGACCCTCGAGTGAATCAAGAGGTTCTGCTGAGGCCTGTTAGTTCCTTTGTGTTTGTGTTCGTCAGGTTTACTGATCAGATTTTTGTATGAAGTCTGGTGGAGGGTGTTTGGGTCTGGTCTCTGCTGTCAGTGGCATCAGATGAGGTTTGATCAGATCCCTCCAGCTCAGCGTGAACTCAGAGAGCAACAAACGGAGACAGACAGATAAACTGCGGCTGCTTCAGATTTCTGTTCCAACAGGAAACAAACTTCTTAAAGCAACATTTCAGACCGGAGTCCTGCTGAAAACCACCAGAGTGACCTCAACCGTCCTCCCAGACGGAACCTCAGCAGATCAACAGTCCACAGCGAGGGAAAATCCCTAAACCCTGCTGAGCCGAGCCAGGCCGAGCCAAACCGGCGAGCACATACGTGGGCATATCGTTATGGAGGGGGCCTGAGACCAGTTTTTCCCTCCTCTGCAGGACTGGCTCGGTCCGTGGCCTGTTTAAAGAAGCAGAGGACAGTGAGGGTTTTATTGAGTGTAAAACGAGCGGGCCGCCTGTATCAAAGAGCTCTTTGAGAAAGTCAGTGGGAGTGAAGTCGGAGGGGAAATGACTCACGCTATCTGTTGGAGAGCAGAAACAAACTGCTGAGAGTAGAAACATGATAGAAAACACCGATAAGGTTCAGCAGAGCGGCCTCCTGATGGTCCGGAGACAGAAACGCCCTCATTCACTCACAGCCTTTCTACACCTTTAAGAATTTGTGCATTTGTGCTGATGTTCATGCCTGAGAGGTTACGAGTTGTTGCCTTTCACTCTTCTCTCAGTGTGCAGGTTTCGTTCTGTTGGTCTGACCAACGTCCAGCAGCTCTGATCAAACACAAAGTCCTTCACCTTCAAACCTTCAGGGAACTTTACACATTTTACGATGAAGACGATGATACCTGGTCCCTCGGCCTTGACGATGGCCTCAGGTGAGATGCAGACGCCGCGGTCATACAGCGGCAGCTCGTTGCAAGCCAGGCTGTCGGGCCAGCTGTGGTTGTAGCGCTTCATGACGGGCTCACAGCCATACTTGGCCCGCTCGCAGACGGCCTTACAGGGTTTGATGGGCTCGTGCTGGAAGTCGATGGTGCAGATGGGAGCGTACATGGCACACAGGAAGAAGAGCAGGTCCGGACTGCAGCCAGTTCCTGAACACAGACAGAGACAGTTTGAGTTGACTCTGGTCAAAAAAGTGCCTCAAAAGATGGTTTGAAAGTCGAGCTGAACTTTTCGTGTGAGGAAATCTAAACTCAGCTTCAGTGTTGTGCATGTTTTTCCTTTAAAAACCACTGATGGACATATCGGCCTGTGATTTAAACCTCTGGGTGGATGTTTCATGGGAGCGGTTGAATTATATTTGAGATTTGGCGTTGATCAGAGACGCCCTGTCAGCTACCACGATGCACCACTAACTGGAGCGTGTCAGAGAGGAGTAAAAAGGGAAAGCTGTTTTGGATGGAGAGAGGCCCATTAATCTTCCCTATAGACACTGTTACATGACAGCTGAAGCTCCTCTGCGGTTTGGATGGACATGAAACTTTCCCCGTCAAACCATCAGCAACAAAAGATGAAGAAGAACTGTGTTTGGAAAATATCTGATTGTTTCATAAAAAGCTAAAAATATAATTGGTACCAGCTTCTGAATATGTGAACGTCTTCTGTTTTTCATGACACTGTCAGAAATATTATTCAGATTTACTGTGAATTCGGTCGTGAATACGGCCGACGTAGAAAAAAAAAAAATTCGGGCTCAATATAAACTGCTACACAAAGAGAAGGAGGCGGTGTGTCCGGGGACCTGAGAGAGTCAGACGCCATTCTTACTGCAGGATCTCTGAGGTTTGGCCTCGCAGCTTCACTGTGAAGTCACAGGAATACGACGAACTTGTGACCTGAAGCTGCCTTCTGCTTTTTGGCCTGCAGATCTTTCATTAGAACATTTTTCTGGTTAAAGTTTGTTCCACTTCAGCTGAGCTCCACATCGGCCAAAGTACACACCATGAAATATGATGGCAGCCAGACAGATTCTCCCCGTACCTTTACATCTGACCCTTCCACCTTAACAATATTTTAAACAGTCACCTCATATTCCCTTTGGTTTATCCATCAGCAAGAGAACTAAAATAAATCCAACAACAAAATCCCCAACGGTCTGAATATCACGATGTTTTAGCTGCTGAACAACAAGTGGTCCCTTTTAAAAGGTGAATATGTGCTTCCATGTTTCAGCTGAAGCTGAAGCTGAGAAACTGGTCCAACTGTCGTCTCTGTGAAAACTGAATTTCCTGACAAGCTAAAATGAAAAATGAAGTTGTAGTTGTTGTAAATAATGACACGAGCAGCAGACTGTCACATAAAAATCGCTGCAATATTTAGTCTGTTAAAGAGCAGAAACAGAGAGTTTATGAGTTCAGATCATGTTCAGCTCAACTTATCAAAAACACACAGACGTCGATCAGAATCTGCAGATATGAAGAGACAAAACAGTTCCAGTAACGGGGTCAAAGGTCACCGCGGTTCCTATAGAAACATCTTTCTGCATCTGATCCCTTAATCTGCAGGGTCAGACTGCCCCCAGGAGGGATTAATAACTTGGGTGACCTTTTAACACGGACTCATCTGAGTTTCTTAGTCTGACAGTAAAACCAAATTCACCTCGAGCTCCTCACACTGCTGGTTCAGTCAGTGCAACGGACTGATGGTTCCTGGAGGATTTAGCTTGCTTTAGCGCCACCTTCTGGTCACACTTTCTCACCAATAAGTGAACGGACATGATGAGTTTGAAGTATGTTCCAGAGGAAGAACCCTCTGGACTTTGGGTTCTTTGGGTTTGGGCCAGAATCAGCTGACATGACTTCCACATCTGGACTTTGTTGCTCTGTAGCAGATATTAGCATGCTAACACGCTAAAGCTGCTGTGTATTAGCGTGTTAGCGTCATGGCGATGTGCAGCTGTCAGGATTTACAGCCTCACTTCACTGCAGACTCTTCAGAGTCTTCTGTTTTAAACACCGTGACCTCCCAAAACCCAAAACCTTTATTCCACATCCAAGTCCATGTTCTCACTTGAATCCTGTTCAGGATTTACAGCCAAACAAACCAAACTGAGGAAACTCTTCAGAGTCACGCTTGATTACAGGAAACTTTTTTTCCGGCCTTATTTGATCTATTTATTTCATCCATCTTCTTCTTCGTCTTCTTCTTTCTCTCTCTTTCTTTCCAGTTCTGCTGCCACAACATCAGCTGTTTCAGATCTGAGGGGAGATTTTAAACCTGCATGAATAACGGCAGGTTTAGTGTTTCATAAAACTGTGCGTACTGTAACATCAGAAATAAAAATGATGGAAAGGTTTAGTTTGAATGGGACCTAAAAATAATAACTCCAGTGATAAATCACTTGTGTCTTGGGATCCTGATCTGGTAGCAGGAATTAATCTTTCTGATATTTATGATTCAGATAATTCATTATAAAAACAGTTTCTGTTTTTATTTAAAAGAAAATCTGTTTTTTTTTTGACAGAGTACACACATTTTTCATCTCTGCATTTAAGATTCAACTAAAGCTCATTATTTCTACCAGGGCTCTTATTTTGTCATCTGTGGGTGTTTATTGGACTGCGTTAAAAGTACCAACTCGGATGAAACCAGGACTCGGACCTCGGCCTTAACTTTCGGGTAATATTCAGATAATTCCTCAGAGCTCAGAGGACATTTTTGGTGGTTTCCATGCTTATTTCATGTGATTATTTTTCCTCTCCTCACTTGCCTTGTTTCATCCAACAGTTCAAAACTCAAAGAAATATATTATATCAATATTAGAGAAGATTACAAAGAAGTTTGGCATATTTTCTGTTGCCTAGAAACTAAATGTTGCTCCACTTAAATCAGCAAATATATTTTCAGTTGTAGAGAACAATTAATGTGACATTGAACTGATGGAACTGAAGCAGTTTTAATAACGGACAAATAGCAGATATTTGACTGTCAGTTTCTCACAGGTGATGTTTGTAATTTTATTTGTGTCTCTGCGGTTTTTGCTGTAACTGATATAACTCGGTGCTGTGTTGGTGCTAAAATCACTCAGACTGGCTAAATCTGGTTTGTCTGCAATATTCTTCAGTGTTCCACCACAAACACACCCAAAAAAACAAACACTGAAAACCACCAGTTATTTTTCTGGGACGCTGGAAAAGATTTTGGCAGAGAATTCCTGAGAAAAACTAAGATCTGAATTCCTGGTGTTCAAACCTGGTCAGTGTTTACGGTCAGTTGGCTAATTAAGGATTTAAATGTCTGTTAATATTGTGTGGGAATATTCAGCCCTCCAGGTCAGAGCTGGACTTCTTGTTTAGTCTGGACCACATTCATTATTCTGGTTTTCATCCCTTTGAGTTTGTTCTCAGACAGACTTTCTGAAGTAGAGACAGAACCAGAACCATTTGGGGCCGGTCTGAAGGTCCAGACCTGGACTCTGGTTCTGACAGGTGAAGCCTGCATTAAAAACTGAGGGTTGTTTCTAGAAGGATTGTGAGACGGAGAGCAGGTCCACAGCCACGACTTTTCTAATTTAAGTCTCTTAAACTTTCCCTCACTGAGGTGAAGCCAGAACACAGAAGCCGAATGTCCGCCTTTATTAGATGTGATTTGGGCAAACTGAGCTTTAGCCTGTGATTGGCTGAGGGGGGCGGTGTGGCAGAGTCACTTCAGCTTCAACAGACCTTTAGTTTTCCACATAATTATCAGAGATTACCCAGACTGGTGTGCTGTTCACCCTCCACTGCTGCACATGAAGCCCTGCTTTTGGTAACCCCCCCCCCCAACAGGCAGGTGGAGCAGAACTGGACCTGGTCTGGACTCTTCAGTTCAGAGATCAAGCAGCTTTGACCAACCATCAGCTGATGAGCTTGTTTTCATTTTAGTCAGTCTGTCAGTCACACAGTAGCCCCGCCCCTCCAAATGGAGCATCATCTAAACTCATCGTTTTCCCATAGACTTCAACGCAGTCTGACGGCAAGTAGATAGACTGAAGGTTTAAGGCTCTTCAGAACAGAGCAGATATGGAGGTCATAAAACTAATGAAACTGACTCAGCACGAACCTGCCACGTCCTGAACCAGACCTGCTGGTCCAAACACTAAAACACGACGGTTCAGAAAAGCAGTTCTGTAGAACCTCTTCTACTCTCAAACATCAGGAATCATTTGGATCAGAGTCACCTGTTGGTGATTTTGGACATTCTTTCTTCGGTTTCTAAAACTGAGTTTTTCAATAGTTTGTGAAAAGCTTCCTGACGTCACTGTGTCCTGGTGGCATTCATTGGTACCGTTACCTTCAGGTTCTGATCGGCTTGAATGAGCAGAGACAGGGAGGTTAACTGGGGGGTCATCAGGGGAACTCACCCAGCAGCCCCTCAAACTGCTCGATGGCCAGCACCGCGTTGTCCTGCGTGCTGTGGTGGAGGTGGTTCGGCATCTTGGTCATGTTCCAGGGCATGGACCGGCACAGCGGGATCCGGACCGGCTCGCAGGACGCCGCGCGGACCGGAGCCGGCCAGAGCGCGCAGGACACGGCCAGCAGAGACACGGAGAGTCCCGGGGAGAGCATGTCGGGTCGGCTCGGAGACGGGACGGGACGGGACGGATCCGGTCGGGTCTGGAGATAGATCCAAAGAGAGGACGTGGTTCTCCGTCGGTTGGTGCGTCTGCAGCCGCTCCAGGAAACGGGAGGAGCCGCTTTCTTATCCAGACCTTCACCTCCTCCTCTTCCTCCTCCCCCTCCTCATCCTCCTGGAGAGGCAGATTCCTTTTAGATGAAAAGTCAACAGGCTGAAAGCTGCTGCGGGATCAGAAGATCAGGTCCAGAAATCAGCTGTTCAGCCGAGCCAAACACTAAGAATCAATATTCAGAGCAGCTAACTTCAGCTGCACTCTGAAAACATCCAATGTTCATTCATTCATTCATTCATTCATTCATTCATTCATTCATTCATTCATTCAGCGACATGAATCACCGAGCTTTATATCCCTGATGAGGACAACAACGAATAAGTTTTAGAAAAGATCATCTCTGCTGCACTACAGAACCAAGTGAGAGAGACAGCTTCACTGCTGACACCCAACAATGTACAGCTAAGACCGGGTCTAGGCCTGGACCTGGACCTGGATGACCGTCGGACTGGACCTGGACCCTGTAGGACCAGGTCTAGGCCTGGACCTGGACCCTGTAGGACCGGGTCTAGGCCTGGACCTGCACCCTGTAAGACCAGGTCTAGACCTGGATCTGGACCCTGTAGGACCGGGTCTAGGCCTGGACCTGCACCCTGTAAGACCAGGTCTAGACCTGGACCTGGACCTGGACCCTGTAGGACCGGGTCTAGACCTGGACCTGGACCCTGTAAGACCAGGTCTAGACCTGGACCTGGACTCTGTAAGACCAGGTCTAGACCTGGACCTGGACCCTGGAAGACCGGGTCGAGGCCTGGACCTGGACCCTGTAAGACCGGCTCGAGACCTGGACTCTCTAAGACCAGATTGAGACCTGGACCCTGTAAAACCAGGTCTAGGCCTGGACCTGGACCCTGTAAGACCGGATCGAGACCTGGACCTGGACCTGGACCCTGTAAGACCAGGTCTAGACCTGGACCTGCACCCTGTAAGACCGGATCGAGACCTTGACCTGGACCCTGTAAGACCAGGTCTGGACCTGGACTCTGTTAGACCTGGTCTAGATCTGGACCTGGACCCTGTGAGACCTGGTTTAGACCTGGACCTGGACCCTGTAAGACCGGGTCTAGCCCTGGACCTGGACCTGGACTCTGGGAAGCCTTAGACCTGCCTTCTGTCTGGTGGCCATCAGGGGGCGACTCCTCCGCTCCATCAGAACATAATTCAATCATCTGAACAGATAATAACGTGACCAGGTGACCAATCAGAGAGCTGACTGACGGTGATGTAACTGTTTCAGTGGTTCGGTGGCAGATGTTGACCTTTGACCCCCAGTAGGCTTGTTGCATTAACAGCTCAGTTATTGGAACATTAAAGCTGAATATGACGCTGCAATCTGTGTGTGTGTGTGTGTGTGTGTGTGTGTGTGTGTGTGATAGCAGTAATGACTGTCAGATGTTGGAGGAGCTTCCCGTGTTCGGGTTGAGTTACAGCCAACACACACACACACACACACACACACACACTCTGAGGGTCTCTGGGTTTTCTGACTCATGGATCAACAGTAAGAAAACTGAGTCAGCACTTTCTCTTCCCTCCTGTCTTCGCTCATGATTCCGTCTCTGACTGTGTTTGTTTTTCTGAAATAAAAACTTCTTCTTCCTTTGTCCTTGTTTCCTTCCTCCTGTCCTTTCCTGTCCTCCCTATGTATCCTCCCTTTACCCCTTTTCTTCTTGTTTCCTTTCCTCCCCTCTTTTCCTTCCATGTTTATTGTGCATCTTTAACTACTGCAGAAAATATTCAACACAATCTGAATTAAAATGTGTTTTGTTTGTTTTTGTTTGAGTTCATTAATTAATGTTAGTTATTTTTCTCTTGCTGTTTGTCTCCTTTCCTCTTTCCTTATTTCTTATCCTTCCTTCTCTCTTTCTGAGAAACAAAACAAACTTATAGAAACCTGACCTCTCTCTGCCTGTGTGTGTGTGTGGGGGGGGGGGGTGTGGGGGGGGGTGAAAAAGGTCCAATTTCAGCCAGAGAGAAAACTGTTTCTCTCTGGCTGGAAATATTCTTGGAAACTGCCAGAATCCTTTCCAACATAAATACGACTGCAGCTGTCCACACACACACACACACACACACACACACACTGGATGATCTCCTTTTGCTGTGGAGATGATCGACTCACTCACCTGCTGATGAATCTGAACATTTTACTGAAACATTCAGAACATTCACTGAAGTGTTCAGACAAACATGACATCATCATCAGCTGACAGGAAGCGTCGCTCGGTTTGAGGTCGTCACAGAAACAAAACACAGGTGGACTGCTTGTTTGTCTTTATTGGCGTGTTTTTGTTTTAAGCTTCTTCAGTTTCTGATGAACGAAAGCAGAACTTCATATTGAACCTGTAACAGCAGCGATGTGGCTCCCCCTGATGGACGTCACTGAGAACAACAGCCACCTCCTCCTCATCGATACTGATGACATCATCATCAGAGGAAAACAAAACTAAACAATTTATACCTTCAACATAAAAAAACAAAAACAGACCTTTACAGTCCGACTCCCTCAGTCCATCAGATCTGTCCCATCTACTGACCCTTCACATTCGGGGGCAAATATACCTTTGGATGAGGGCGGTGACTGCTTTGTTGGCTGTGACATCACAAAGTTCATAAGTGCTGACGGCTTGTTTTAAGGTTCAGTTTCTGAATCCAGACTGAGAGACTTCCTCTGTGGACTGAGACCTCTGAGACTTTAACTGGATTACATAGAACCTGGACCTTATTTAGAACCAGAGACCAGGTGGAGGTCTACCTTCAGACCTTTAATACCTAATGGAAAAAAAACCCACTATAAATCATCGGCTTTCATATCAAACGTTATTTTATTCACACATGATGACTTCACATCGAAGATCATTGTGATGTGTCATTCTTTCTTTCTGCCACTTAGATGAAATGAAGTTACCAAAAAGTGTGAGAAAAGAATTCATCCTCTGTCAGCGAGTTCAGTGTGTCATGAAGCTGCTCGCTGTTAGAGAGCACGACTGGACGACAGAGGGCGGTTTCATGTTACACCACCAGCAGAGATGGTCCAGTTCAACTAAAGACAGACTCCAAGACGGGAGCAGTGCTGGACCTGGACCACGCTGGGCAGTACCAAACAGTTTCTCTGTGGAGGAGAAGATGGTGATGACAGAACTGAACTGGGTCTCTTGTCTGATCCGGTCCTGAGCAGAACCAGGACTACTGGCTAACATCTGAACCAGATCCAGGAACAGGTTGTGAAATATGTTTGTGAACTTGATTGTATTGTTGCAGTTGAGTGAAATGAGCAGTAACTTTTTCATCAGAGCTACCATGTTTGGACCAAATGTCGATTTTTAATAAGCATCTGAATTTATATCATGATTATTTCTCCTTTAATTAGCGTTTTCAGAATTATGACGGATGTACAACTTCTGGAGATCAGAGTCAGTGTCCCTGTTAATGTAATTCATGATCTGATTCATGTTCCGATTGTGATTTCTGTGGGGTGGACAAATTAACGTGAACCGTCATCCTTTCTACCTGTGGACCGGTACAGTTGGACCAGGGGATCTAACAGCTGCCTGCAGTTTTGTGTCAAAGAAGGACCAATATTTTCTGTGAATGACAACATTGGCTCATCTCCTCCTGAGTTGGTGCTAACACATAAATCTTTCCACAACCGTCTATTATTTTTCAGGTTCTAGCCAGTCCAGCCCGGTCCAATCCAGTCCAGGTCCAGTCCAGTCCAGGTCCAGTTCAGTCCAGTTCTGTTCAGTCCAGTCCAGTCCGGTCCAGTCTGGTCATGCAGTCCCTCACTGAGGAGATCCAGAGTTTCTCTCGGACCAGGCTGAGGAAGCAATGTACCCGAGTGACATCACTGAGTGGCCGTCGCATCATCGAGACCTGGAAGGGTTCAACAATCACTGTGGTGGAAGACCCCGCCCCCCCCGAGAAGATGCTGGGATACGTCCCTGATACTTCCTGGGACCTGCAAGTTGGTTCTGTCAAGCCCTACCTGCTGTTAGGTCAGTGAAATACTGAAGAGTCTTAAACCTTCAGTCGGTCTGATGACCGGCTGTCAAAAAAGAATGTATTGGAGTCTATGGGAAAATGTCCCTCCTCCTCCCTCCCAGTAAACATGATAAGTTTATGGACTTTGTCTCTAGTTTCAGACATCAGTACATCAGCTGGGCCTTTTTCACTGATTGTGTATGTGTGTGTGTGTTTGTAGGTTCTCAAGATGCTGCTCATGACTTTGGGACTCTAAGAAAACACAATGTGAGTTTCTTTTATCACTGCTCAGCCTTCTGCAGGATGCTTTCATTTCTTTATTTATTCAAGTGTTTACTTATGAGTTTACTATTTATTAAAAAAAAAACACAACTCACTGTTTCCATAGAGACATCATACCACTTGTTTCACTCGAAGCATGATGGGAAACCTGGTATTCCAAAGCAAAATAAGAAAACAACAATGAATGTCCTTGGCAACACGTAAACCCGTTGTATCAGAAAAGTCCATTTCATTCTGCAAATAAAAGCTGACCAATGAGGAAAAGGATGAAAATGTCACGACTGAGGCCTGAGAAGGAAATAAAAGCTGCAATATTGACAAAGATAAAGAACAATGAACCTGCCTGGATGTTACTGTCATGGTGTGTTGCTGTATTTTTCTGAGCTTCTCCTCCTCCTCAGGTGTCTCATATCCTGAATGTGGCCTTCGGTGTGGAGAACGTGTTTCCAGACCTGTTCATCTATAAGACTGTCAGTATTCTGGATCATCCTGATGCTGATCTGCTGCTTCACATCCAGGACTGCTGTGAATTCATCCAGCAGGCTCGCAGTGAGGTAACATCTCTGTCAACATCCATCAATTTCATAGCTATTGATCAATCAAAGAATTGATTGTTTTCTCGATAAAGTGTCGTGCAGGTTCATGTGAAACAAACAAAAAAACAAACAAACCTGGAAATGACTGAAACCATCAAATTATAAAAATAACACTTGAACCTTTTGACAACAAGATAAACTAACATGAAACTTAAAACACAAAACTACCGACATTATTTTGACAAAAAGGAAGAGGACATGATTTCAGATAGACGTTCAGTTGCAGGAACTGCACCATTAAAACTTTTGGAAGCTGAACAAGGTGAGAGCTGCTGTAGCTCTGCTGAAAACAAAAGAGCCGACCAGGTCAGACAAGCAGAAACTATCCCATGATGCCAAGAGATTATGGGCCAAAGAGGACAAATCTAAGGATGTGAGAAGGAGGGAAGAGTCCTCCTCCTCCTCTTCCTCTGCCTTAAATAATAGATGTGTAGTTTTGTTCATGTTTTATTAAACTGCATACAGATCAGATCTCAGTGTCATACAAGCTTTTAGCAGCGAAGCCTGCAGTTCACCTTAACATGACACCACACACACACACACACATATATGCAGTGAATCATTAGGCCGTCATGAAGGGTATAGAGTTACAGGAAGTGTGTGTGTGTGTGTGTGTGTTCATCATGATATGGTTCTGTGTGTGTGTATGCGGAAATTCCAACCCTGATTATCAAACTGATGCTTTTACTTTGAAGTGCAGGGTCAGATTACTCAGCAGGCCATCTGGCTGGTAATGACTATCAGTTATTGATGTTGCCATGGCAACGGGTGCCAGCACCACAACAGCATCTTGTGGTCCAGTTCTTGACCCCGGGGACACGTATACATGTGTAATGAGTTGTCATTACTTAATGTGTCTTTGGCCTTAAATCACAATTTTCAGCAAATGAAACAAAAGTTCCAGCTCAGATATTCACCCAGACAGACCTGAGACGGATTCTGTGCTTCTTTATTCCAGTTTGGTCTCATGTCTTTGGCCACTGTTTGAATTACAGCTAAAATGTTCGTTTTTTACATGACTTCTGGCTTCAGAGGATTCACATATTCAGAGAGAAGCTTTGGACAAAACCCTGGATGTGATTTGAGGCCCATTTGAATATTTATATAAAATCTTTTCCAGCTGTATCAAGTTAACTATCATCAGCCTTTATTTTTTCTGTCTGCCAAATTTTTGTAGTTTTGTATACAATGTATTTTTTGTTAAAACCAGTTGAGTCTTGTTTTAGCTGAATAATCAGATTTATACAAACAGTCGAATCAAATATTGGCTTTTGTTGAAAATAAAAGGTGGTGAAGGGACCAAACCTGGATCCTTGAACAGTTGCCGCTCAGTCTGGTGGACTTGTTTGTTTGAGGCTCTCAACACAGCCCTGTTGTGGTTCATCCTGATATCTGGGCCACAGTTTGTGATGTAAACCTTCCATGTTGAGGAAAACAGAAACTGTAATGGAGAAGCTAATGGGAATCCAGAGACACCAACAAACAAGCCACCTATTAGCTAAACAGCTCATCAGTGGAGGAGTTTGAGGTCATGGTGAGCTCAGCTCTTATTGGCTGTCGGTCTGTGGAGCCCTCTAGTGTTAAGACAGCATCACTAAAATTAAATTTTGTGTCCCAGCAGCTTCTTAAGGTGAATCACTGACCCTTAAAAGATAATGTTCCAGTTTTAGCCTGTTGTATCTCAGGAAAATGATTCTGAAGTAGAAAGAAAACTATTTTACAAGGAAGACACATGCAAACATAATAAAAGGCAAGACTGGATGAAATTATGCACTGGTAGGTCCGATTACGTTTCTCTCAGGGTCGGGTGGAGACCAAACACACAGCTAAAAGACGAACCTGGTGTATGTGTAATTAGCCAACTGCTTGCGATAATGTGTGCAGTCTCAGTGTCCAAAAAGAAAATTTAATTACTACCATCAACATATTTTCCCCCCTCAGAAAGGTGTGGTGTTGGTCCACTGCAATGCCGGTGTCTCTCGGGCTCCGGCTGTGGTCATTGGCTATCTGATGTCATGTGATGGCCAGTCCTTCGACAACGCCCTGTCGTTGGTGAAGTCAGCTCGGCACGCCGCCTGTCCAAACCCTGGCTTTGTGGAGCAACTGAAGAGCTACAAATCACAGATGATGAATGGATCCAAGCACTAAAGGAAAACATTTAGAATTAGACAGTTTAAAGGCTTCAGGGCTTAAAAAGAAGCATTTGTGTGAACAAATCTCTGTATTTTTACAAGTGTCGGGTCTGTTTTTTGGCCTGAGAAGGACAGATCTGGATGTGGTTTGGCTTAATCCATCAGGTGAGAACGTGAGGTTCAAATGAAATATCAGCTTTACTGAAAATAATCTTAAAATTGTTTTAACTCAAGATACCTCCAGCTGGAAGAGAAAGGCTGGATGGATTTTTCATTGAAATAAAGAAACATAGATAGTTATTTGCCCAGAATTTTCGACCAAATGACATTATTGAATTTTTGCATGTTATTATTGATGATGTCCTTTTTGTGCTTTGGTGCTGTTGTTGTTAGTCACCTTTGTGTTTTGTTACATTACATCAATATGCAATCAGACCCATCTGCTGTTTGCAGTGGGTAGCCACAAACTCTGGAATTGTATTTCTAATCATAAGAACCTTAATAAAAACTTCAATGAAAGCGGAGACACTGTTTGGTGCTATTTGTTTTATATTTATCTGCACTCATACATGAAGACTAAATGTTACAGAATCATATTAATTCGTATTAAAAGTCATCAGTAATATTACCGACGCCATGATTTTTGTTGTTTTCAAGTGCAGTCGGGAAAATCCGAAAGCTGCAAGAATTTCCTGGCAAAAAACCCCAACAACAACAACAAAGGAAACTTGTCCACACGTTTATGTACCCGTTGGTTTTTAATTTTATTTTTAAATATTTGGTGGAGGAAACATGAAGAGGAAGAAGAAAAACAAGGAGACCTTTGTTATGACCACCTTTGACGACGTGTCCTGAACGCAGCATCATGGCGGCCATAACAGGTTTGCTGTTCGTGTGTCTTCGTGGACAGCTGCTGAGCATGTCGACGTTTTTAAACGTAACATACGAAATATCAGCTTTCTTTATTACTGTAGTCACATATATGTCGTCAGGATCGTGTTTGGGACATTTTTTGAAGAGATTCTCGTTTGAAGTCGTTATGAATTCGTCGGGAACGTTGAAGCGCTAAAGTTAGCTAAACTAGCAGGAGAGCCGACGTTGAGGCAGCAGACCAGCCGGTGTATCAGCTCAGGATCCGGACACTTTCACGTGTACACACCGACAATACTCCGTTCACCGGTCAGAAGATCCGTTTGTACCGGCAGTGAAAAGGCGCGTTTTTCAGACCGACATCATGACCGGGCGCCATTTTGAAAACTACGGCGCCATTTTGTCTCACCGAGCAGAAACACTCAGCTGGACACAACTTAAAGTGTAAAATCTATTTTAACGATTTATAAAGAAACAGTCGTTATGTAATGACGCCACCTGTTTGTGTTTATATATTTAATTTTAAAGGAGTCAGACTATTGAAGTCTATGGGAAAACGTTCTGTAGTTTAAAGTGTTATGTACTGATGGTGATGTTCATTACATGATCTGTCAGATTTAGACTTGGACAGGTTTAACAGCAGAAAACGAGGGTCAGTTCATACAGGTGAAGAATTCAGTTTAATTGAAAATCTGTCCCCTCCCTCTCTGTCTGTGTCTCTCTCTCTTAGAAACACTGACCCTCCTCTCCTGGATCAAAAGGGCGAGAGACATCAGTCCACTTCTGCGTCTGAGGGAGAGGGAGCAGCTGTCAAAGGGCTGTGCTGAGCAGCATGTGGACGGAAGTAGGAAGATGTTTCTCCAAAAGGTAGAGAAGCACAGAGATACTGAGTCTCCGTCGTCCTCCTCCTCCTCTTGTGGTTTCTGCTGAAGATGGGCTCCTTCTGCTCATCTCTGGACAGGAACATGGTGGTGGTGACGCCACATTGGGACTCTCCGGTTCAGACAGTGACAGGTCAGACGGTCATTTTCTGCCACTCTCTCTGTCGTGATAGCTTGTACCTTTTCTGAAAACGTGGATTTAGTCATTTATTTTAAATTCCCCCTATGCTTGTTGTCATATTCTTCCATGTAATGTGTAGCTAACAGTGAGTTATGTGTGCACAAATGCAAAGACAAAATTATAATTCTGTTTAAATGCTGGTCATCCTCTTGGCCTAAGTAAAACAAAATGAAATACTCTGTCAAAGTTTGGACACCTTGTGCTCTGAAATAAGTTTGATTGCAAACTAGTTGAACTTTTCCAAAAACTTTGGAATATGAATAGAACTTTTTCCTATTTCATAGTAAATAATACATTTTCTATTGTCATATTTATCAACTCGAGGAGGAGTATTAATCTTAGACTGTGAAATGGGAACAGGAACGTTCAGTTACAATTAGAAATCCTGTGTCATCCGCTGAAATGAAATAAGTATTTGTGTGTGTGTGTATATATATAGATATATATATATATATATTTAATAGTTTTCAGTGACATCTCTAAATATTAAAGCTTCAGACAGAATGTCTGTTCACGATGTTGCCTAAAAAACCTTTTGACATAGAAAGACCTGAATAAAAATGAAACACACACACTCGTGGTCATCTAATTGTCTCTTCAGTGTTTATTGCTGATTATGAAGAACCAATTAACAGTAAATTAGCCAGGTGACCAATCAAACGACTCATCTTTTGCTATGAGGGCTTGTTTACGACCACTAGAGCTGCTGTTTGTGGACGTGGATTCACTGTGGTTCCACTGTCTGCCTCAATCTGAAAGTGTCTCTCATTATTAGGGACCACAGATCCTATATAAACCTGAACCTGGACTTTGGCTCTGTAAAGTGGAGAGAGAAAGCAAGGCGTGCATTAGGGGCCGTGGTTACTGAGTGATGGACAGACTGTACCACACATGGCGACTTGCCTGACAGTCAGGATGGGATGGCAACTTGGTTGGCTGTAACTTGTGGAGGAAAAATAGCAGAAGCTTCTGATCTCTGTTAATCTTTGATCTAGTCTTATATAGTCTGTTCAATGTTTCTGGAAGTCTGTTGTCTGGCCTCTTCCAGTGTGCTGGTCTTTTGGGTCTCCTCTACCCACTTCATGTCTTTGTTAGTGCCTGGTGATTTATTCAGGATCATTCAGACTACTCCAGATGAGGGTGCAGTGAAAACCAGACAACCTGAACCCTCTGAACACAGATCCATCAGGCTCAGTGAACCATTTCAGGACCAGTAATCCCTGACCAGCAGAGGGAGGCACAACTACACTGAACAAATCCACACAAGGGGAAGAGGTATTTTCCCAAAAATGATGTATGATAGAATTCATTCGATCACATTAACTGCAATTTTACACAGAGAGCATCATAATTTCCTCAGGTGTAACAAGTAGATCAAGTCAAATTAAAGTATTAAAGTTAAATAATGCAGTTTTCAGTTTCTATGGTGTTTTCAGTCAGTTCCAGTTGCTGCTTCTCTTAATTTCACCTCTAGTTTCCTCTTAGCCTTGTCTATTTTTAGGGCTGGCGTCTCTTCGGTTTTGGGAGGGTCAGCTGTGTTCAGAGAGAGAGAGGAATTGTCAGCCTCTGCAGTGCTCAATGTGACCTTTAATTCATTGTTTTACTCTTTGGTCAGTTATGTAGGGTCTCATTTGTTTTTGTGTTATGTTTAGTCCACCCTCAAAGTAAAATCACATTATTAAAAGGCCAAAGAAAGTTTTCCATAATGGACTTAAGTTTTCCAAGATAACTTGGAAACGTCCCAATTCAAGGTTACATCCTTCGGAAGACTTGGTTCAAAGGACAAAGCTCTGAACCTTCATGGATCACAGCCATCTTGATTTTACCTTGGTTAGCTAGGTACTATCTTGCTAGTGTCGGGCAGCGACTCCACTGATTGTAAAAAGATTGTTTTGAAGTCTATGGGAAAATGTCCCTCCTTCTCCGTGATTTATTAGTTCAGTAAACATTTTCATGACGAATTTATGGTCTCAGTCTGTAGTTTCAACTCTTCAGTACAGCAGTTTTTAAAATAAAAACAGAATGGCCGTCAGCCAAACCAATGGGCGATGTCACAGTAGATTTACGCTTGATTGGCTACTTAAATTTGGGAGACAGCCACACTTGACTTCACTTGGTAAAAGGCTTTTCTTCCTCTCCCTCCATTAGGTGACTCTTTGCATCCAATCAAAGCAAGTCATCTGCAGCATCCAATCAGGTGCAGTATCGGAAGGCATGTCCGTGGACTGACCAACCACTGTGCTGTAAAAAGCTCCAAGACCTGGTAAGGCATTAAAGATTCAGGCAGCACAGTTGGAGATCCCACCATGTGGCCTTGGGTTTGGGTCTGGACCATCATTGCTCCCTCTCTCCAGAACCTTGATTTACTGAAATTACTCAGTAGACCCTTAGGATGTGTGACCTAACCACTTGGCCACATGGGAACCCCAAGTCTTTTGTTTTTTAAAATGATGTGAGGCAGTGTAGAGAGACACGAAGTGGGAAAGAGAGAAGGGCTTGTGGCCTGTCGATTGGGGTTTTCTCTTCTCTCTGACCAGGAGAGGTGGTTTCTCCTCTGATGCTCTTCCTGACATTTCTTCTGTTAAGGCTGCACCTCTCTTCAGGAGGCTTTAAAGAGTGTTTGATGAAATTGCCTGTCATGTACTGTAATTTAAAGCTTTGAAGCCTTACTTTGAATATAATATCCAACTACTTCTGCCTCATCCATTGTATTTGTGTATCAGGATACATTTCAGTTTGATACTTGAATAGAAGAGAAACGCTTCCATAGCCACATTCAGTGTTGGTAAGCTCCAGCAGCATCTGTTCCTATGTCACAGAGGGGGATGAATACAAACTGGTGAGGCATTTCTTTGGAAAACTGCCTCTGCTAGAGCAGAGACTGGGTTGAATTACTAGTACATCTCACCATGAAGCTAATAGCTTTTATAATTCAGAGATAAATGGGAAGTGTGGTGTCAGTATTCCTGGAGCTGTACTTTGTCTGGGAAGTCCAAATCAGGGCTATATTGGCTTCTGCTACTTGAATTGAGTCCAAATCTTTGGATTTTAAAGGGTCATCGTGGTTTAGTTTTTTTCCATTATACCATTAATGTATGTGGGTTGTAGTAATTACATCAGACTCATTTTGCTGAGTTTGAGGCACAGTGACAGGAAGTAGCCCCCTGGGACGGTCATCATGCCTAAATGTGTGTTCTACCAGGTGATACTCTCAGTTCAGCTAATTTTTGAGGGAGGTCTCCAGTGGAAAGATGTTGACAAACATTGTTGTTACACAGGTTCATCAATAGGTCTTCGGGACAGCAGATTCCTGATGTACAATTCTGACTAATTTCTTTGCGTCAAAGGAAATCATAACGATTCACAGGATAATTGCATTTAGCTATTTGTAGTTTTCTCAGAAGGCAGAAAAAGATTCGTGTGGGATGATGAGGCTAGCAGACAGGTGAGAGTCTCCTGCTCCCCTCAGATTGTTTGAAATAGGTTTGCTTGGAGAGATTATTTTTCAAGCCAACTGTTTATTTATCTGCTGCTGACGTCCTTCCAGCCCAAACTTTTATTTGGTGGCTGTACTGACCCACGGAGCCTCTGGGGGGCGCCAACAGGACCTACCACTGTTTGTCTGGCTCTGTCACTTGACCAGAGAGGTTTCTGTGACTCTCGTTTTCAGGAACATTACATCATCATTGTCTAAACACGACACACATACTCAACTCTCTTACTCTGCAAAGAAATGGCTCAACACACACACACACACACGCACGCACGTACACTCACCTGCAGCTGCTGAGTAAGTGAAGGACAGACTGAAAGCTCCCTGTTTGCTGGTTTTGTCTGAATGTAAAGTTATCTGCGTTTGAATTTGGGAGGGAGGAAGAGGAGGATGGTCCGTCAGCTGCAGGATTCCATCACTCTTAGCAACCGTTAGTGAGTTACCACGGAAACGCTGTGCAATGTTCTTTGGTTCTCCTTTGTCCTCCTCCATTGCTTTCCTCTCCCTCTCCCTCCCTCTGATTCCATCCTGTCTTTATTGCTGGTCGTCTTCCTCTGCGCGTTGCTACAGCAATGCTCTGGGACACTCAGCTGGTTCCTTTTTCCGCCGCAGTGCTGGAGCGCAGAGCTGAACTGAAGGAAGTCATCAGCTGATCACCTTGTTTAATCTTTGGCAGTGGTTCAATCTCATTGATCTTGTCAACTTTTTCAAAAACAATCACTATACTTTGTCCCGTGATCTTTAACAGATCACGTTGTAGCTCATGGTTTTGGATTGGATGGGGGGACAGGTGACATCACAGGAAGTTGGATGAAGTTTTATTGAAGCCAACTGGCAGCGATTAGCGTCGATGTTTTCACAACTCCGTTGGTCTGAGAGACACCCGGACGGTCAGAGACTAAACTCTGCTCAGTGAGCACAATTCTACAAACAAAACTACGACACCTCCTTCACCTCCTCACCCACGCTGAGATGAACGAGGAGGTGGAAGAGTTGCAGCTGCCTGAGCAGGAAGAGGACGTGCAGCAACAGGAGGAGGAGGTGCAACAGCAGCACATGCAACAGGCGGGAGAGCTTGACATGGAGGAGATGCAGAAACGTGAGGACAGAGAACCTGAGGAAGTGCAGCAGCAGGAGAAGAAGCCAGAGGAGGAGCAGGAAGTAGAAATGCAACAGGAAGAGGAGGTGCAGCAGACTGAGGTGGGGCAGCAGCTGGAGCAGGTGCAGATTGAGGAGCATCACCAGGAAGAGGAGATGCAGCACAAGCAGAATGAGGTGGTAGAGCAGCAGCAGGAGGAGGAGGCGCAGACTGAGGGGATGTCATGGGCTGTGGAGCAGCAGACAGAAGTCCAGCAGCAGAGTGAGCGGGAGCAGGAATTTGAGGAGGAGGAGCAGCAGACTGAGCAGGTTCAGGACTTTGCAGATGGTCTGGAACAGAACCATAACAACCAGGTCCTGATCCGACTGAGAGGAATGTGAGTAAATAGATCACATAATCAGCTGATGATGAAAATGTAATAATGTGATTGATAACTGACGATGCTGCTGTGAGAACCAACAGTGATCGGTCTGTCATGGTTAGTTTTGGAATCAGATTGACAACCTTACAAATGGCATCAGTGTGGCAGTCTGGTTGCTGCAATGATGTGGGCACAGACTGAGGAGGATGAACGAGAGAAAATGAGTTGAGAACAGTGGGTGTGCAGCAACATCACTCAACATGAGGGAGAGGTGTGTGTCTGATGAGATGACACGTCTTGTCTGTCAGATAGTTTCTCAGTAACTAACAAGAGAACTCTGCAGCAGGAACGATATAACCACACCTGTCTGAAGCTGAGCCTCTGAGCAAATGAGGTAAAAAAAAAACAAATCAAAAACACACGCACAAAAAAACCCAGCATTTCTTTTTGTGCTCCATAGTTGCCATGGTAACGGCTGAGTGTTGCGATGCAGCAGAGATAGTGAGGGGGAGAGCGAACGAGCCTTAGCACATGGCCGCCACACGCTGTGCACTGAAACGTCTGTACTGGAGTCTAATGAGCAGCAAACAGCTTATCATGGAATGAACTAAAGAGCTCGCACATTCTGTGAGTCGGAGGTAGATGAGGAGGTGGATTGGCCTGGACGCAGCCTCTTTGCTCCTCCTCACATCACTAACAAATACGTTACATTCAGCATAGATATGCAGCATAAATAACCTAAAGATAAATCTGCCCATCAAACTGCATGCATTCTCTTCTCCACTTTGGTTTTTGCAAAGCGTGATATAGCCATAGATGGGCCCCAGTACCCTTCTACGTAGACGGAGACACTTAATCCAAGTTGACTGCATCCACTTTGTGCCCATTAACCGTAGGTTTTAGTACCTTTGTGTAAATTTTGTGTCTCTTTGAGATTATTTTATGTCTCTTTTAGGTCATTTTGTGTCTGTTTGTAGTAGCTGTGTGCTTGTTTCTTTTCTGCGGGTTGCTGGATTTTCTTACCTTCTGACAGAGCCTAGCTCTGGAAGATTAGAAAACTGAAATCCTGGACTGAAGCACTGTCCAGCAGAGTCCCGTTTGAATAATTCCCTGGTCGATACTCCCCCCGCTAATATGTTCAATAAAGGGCCCCAAATATTAAGAAACTTAAATAGAATACTAAATGTCTTCAAGGTATAGATAAGAAATAGCCTTTTTTTAAAGTGAAGCTGATTTCAGCTCTCTCAGGATTATCTTTTTCTATGACCATACGAAGCCGGAGGGCTTATTGTGATGAAGTCAAAAGAGTATTTGGAGCAACCAGATAGCACATCTTGTATTAATAGCAAGACAGAGTAAAAGATTGTAGGACCAAAAAATAAATAAATAAAAATCCCCAACAGAAATTGAAGTTGAAGCCATAATATTTGCCAAATCCTGCAATAAACATTCATATTCATGCGGATGTGTTAACTGTCAGTAGTGATTAGATGAGACAGAAATGATAAAGGTGGGGGAAAAAAAACAAATTCAAATCAGGAGCTAAATTTACAACCTCAGAGGCTCTGCCTTGGCAACAGAAAACAACCGGAGCTTTGTTTTATTATTATTATTTTTTTTTTTATTTATAGATTTATTTTTAGTAAAACTCAGAAGTTGGGCTTCTGAGAGAGACAGGTAATGGGGTTGGGGTAAGTGGTCCTTCACGTGTGCTCCTGCCTGAGGCCCATTAGGTGCACTCTTTAACCACTCAGCCACCAGAGCAGCAGGCCTTGTTTTCTACATAATGTCACCTCCACATCTACCTGTTACAGCACACCGTAATAATTGAGGTGTTGAAATGTTTGTGCCAAATGTCCGTTTTTCTGATGAGTTTATGGTCTCAAGTTTACAGTCCTCAATACAACATGATGATTTTTTTTTTTAAAGAGAAAATGGACCAGAAAGCAGGTGATGCATTAGGGGACGTGGTTAATGTGTGATTGTCAGACTATATCACCTCGTTTTATGATCTAAAATTACAGGACCTTTAATTAATCTGAAGGTTGTACCTGACAGTTTCTGATGCTCAATTAAAGGGACAGCTGTGAACCGAACTTTTCTGATTTAACTGTGTTCATTTGGTTCCACGTTAAAAAGTATTTGTTGTGTGTTTGTTGATGACTGCTCACAGTGCCCATAAGTGTCTCAGATTCTCAGGACCGAGCGTATGAATTGCTCCGTACAGACATAAAGAGCATGTTCAGCTCAGCGATGAATGTCTGTTCGGTTTGGAGGGAAAACAAATAAGTGTATTGAAGTTTGATTTTTTTTTTTTTTTGGGGGGGGGGGGGTCGTCCTACCTTGTTTCCATGGTAACAGCAGAGTAATAAAATGCAGCAAAAAATGACGACTTGTATCTAATTCTTTTTTTTTTTTTATCAAACCAATTTTTTATAGAACGAGAAGAAAATAGAAAGTGCTTTTGAAAAGTTCATGAAGCTTCTTTATGGAGGGTTAGGGTTAGTTAGAACAGAAATCAGTTACAGGTACAGTTCAGTTGTTGGAGTAATAAAACATCGAAAGCCGTGGGATTCGTTTGATGTCCAGAAAATGACTAAAATGATCTGGATCAGACACCGTTCTTCTTCTACACTCCTGTTTTCATGTCATGCTTCGTGCAGACGAGACTGGCCTGTGAGAAATGAGCCCACAGGTCAGGTTATTATGACTTCATCACAGTGGCCAACATAGTGACGAAAGGAGCAAAATGAAAAGTGCTGTCATGTGGTTTGTGGAGCGATTTAACCACTGTGACTTCACTCGTCAGTTTCTGAGCTTTTTTGAAGCCTCCAGTTTGTCATTTGATTGTCAGCCTTCTTGTCTTCTTTTTTTAAACCAGACAAGCCCATAGTTTCTTTGTTACTTCAATACAATGCATTTTCCAAATTGGTCTATGGACTCAGTCTCTAGTGTACAGACTAGGTTGGATCTGTCCCTCACTCCTACTCAGCTCCACCTTCTCCAAAAATGGTTTCTTCTGTTTTGTTACAGATAGGAAGCAAATTCATGTCTCCAGAACAGCTTAATCCCCTAACTCTAATTACGGTAGGATGAACCTAATTCATAAAGATCCCTCATCTAGTGTTATGACGGTGGTGAAGATACCATCTAACACGGCGCTTCAAAAGAAACCATTGGTGTTCAAGTGGGTTCAGCTTCAACTGTAAAGTTCACAGCCCATGATTCATATCTTTTTTAATACCCATCAGAACCAGCTGTTTCTCCACTGGCTTATTCAGTTTATCTTTAATTTGTTCCATATGTGTGTTTGTGCGGCAGAGAGTTTATTATCAGACTGTTTCATTTAAATGGATGCACTGCTGTTGTTCAGGCCAGGCGTTCTTGATGTAGGCGGTGTGGATAGATTTAAGTACTAAAAAAGCGCAAAAAGCCCCCCACTGTGGGCCATTTTGAACAGAGCCATGCAGGGAAGCACTTTGTCTAAGAATAAAATACAATTTAAATGCTCTAAAGTCATAATGCAAGGAAGAAAATGTGCATCGTGAAAGTACACGCCCATTAGCTAAAGGTCGGAAAAATAATCACAAAAAAATCACATCGCATTGACAGACAATGCAAAATTTGCTGTAATGACTTTCCAGGCTAACGCCTTCAGACAGCTTGGTGACTCACTCTCCAGAAACTATCTCTGTCCTCACCTGTCAATGTTGCCTCTGCAGCACGCTTTAGTTTTTTTGTTGGACTATAAAACCACAGTGAAGCAGCCTGATCTACACCAAGCTCTGCACCACCCTCTGCTTTGTAATTCAGTACTGACCCGCCCACGCAGGCCAGCCTACAATTACTAATCGACCGTGAAATAACAGGTTCCTGCTGTCAGTTTTAAAAGCTGAGACATGTCACAGCTGTGATTAGCCGTTGGGGTCAAATCTCACAGCTGTGATTGATTAATTTCAGACCACGCGTTTACATGTAGTGCTGAAATCAGAGCGTCTTCAGAGGTCTGCTTCATGTAGTGGATTCACCATGAACCATGAGTTCTGTCCTGTGTTTTATTGACATTTCCTCTTTGTTTGGGGACCCACAGACCCAAACATCCAGTCGTCCATTACCCATACTTCTTATCTGTCCGGGTTGCAGGGGGCTAGACCCAATCCCCGCTGGACTCTGGACCCAGTCTATTACAGGGATGATATATAGAAACATGCAGAACCAAAATATAGATTCACACTCACACTCAGGGCTTTGGGCAATTTAGAGTCATCATTAAACATCAGTCTGCATCTCTGGTTGTAGGAGGAAGAAGAGAACCTGGTGGGAACACGCACAGGAGGGTGAGGAGAGAGTGCACCAAATTAAAACCTCATGTGGAGAAAACTAATTAAGTCATATCTGTACACTTTGCCACAAACCGGGTTTGCACATTTAATGATGGTAACAAACTGTCATTACGTCTCAGTTATTTTTAATGCTTTTCTTTTTTGGGGGGGGGGGTTGCTGCCCGGAAATTGTCACTACATGTCTGTGGACTTGAAGTTAAAATATTTAATCTCTTTGAATTATTGTTTTCTGTGGCAGTCATTATAGTCATCAGCTCACATTGTGTGGAATAAGGCTGTCTACAGCTAAAAGAGCTGACAGCTGAAACAATAATGTTAACGATTGTAAAAGGCATTGAGGATTTTTAGATAGTACATTACAAATTACAATTGCAATTACTATTTAAAAGTCACTACAGAGTGGAGGTAAGGAAGCCTTTCCCTAAATCTCGGTCCAGAGAGAAATGCTCACAGCCTGAATTCAGAAACTAATAGTCTTAATGCTGATTTGATTCGATATAAAATTGTCTAAGATCTACTAGATGTTCCTTTGTCTCGTAAAATATAGGGTGTGCTCTAAGAACAGGAAAATTCTCTGCTTTCTTTCTGTATCTTTAAAGTGGGCTTATGGGCATTTATTTGCAGTGGATGGTAGAATAATGATATCAACAGGAAGCACAAGTCCCATTGAGTCATAAAACATGTATATCATGTCTTTTTCTGTTCCGATTTGACCGAGTTACATGATGAGTGAATTTTCATGCAAATTGCAGCAGTGGGACACAAACGGTCTGAAAGCAGCTAAAGAGCCTGGATGTGATTCTGAGCCGCTGCAGCTGCCGACTGGGTGGATAAGTGGGGTCTGCAGAGCTGAAAGAGATTGCCATTCAAAAATGATCGTGGGAGCTCGGCCTTGACCTCCTGAACATACACACACACACACCTATTCACATGGTCAGCTTGTGACTCAATGATTTTATGATGAGGACTTTCTTAACGCAGTGTGTGATTGGACCATTTAAGTGACTCTGTTTTTGTTTCTGTTTACAGGCAGAAATATAAAAGTACATCACAGCGGTAAGAGACACACAAACACACACACACACACACACAGGAAGCTCTCAGTCTGAAGTCGAGGGCTGAAGAGGCTCTCACTCCTCCCACACACACCTGTCTGTCTCCATTACCTGTCTTTTCGTCTGTCTATTTTTGCACAGACAAACCCACTCCATCTTTGTCTGACTGAACATATCTATGTGTGCATGTGTTGTGTTGCCTGTTTCTTGGTGAAAGAGGCAGGTCACGAAGTTGTATCGCACATTATTGAACAGACGCTCCATCAATCTGATTCCACGACTCATCTCCCACAAATGGACAGGATGTTTAGGACACTGGAGAAATGTCCAAGGTTAAACTGGCCAAAGTGTTAGAGGAGAACAGCTGTCAACTATTGCCATAACATTTCAAACTCACTTTTCCAGCTTCTCACTCATGAAGACTTTATGCTTTTTCTTTTTAATTGTTATAACATAAACATTTAGGGAAAAGTCCTTTCTGGGTTTGGACCTTCCTTCACTGGACGCCTTCATTGTGTCAAGTGAAGAACAGATGACCCCAGCCCACGCCCTCCCCACGGACTACAACACAGTTCAGTTCTGGGAGTCCACCAAATCATTGCACTTTAGGATTTTCTGCTACTCTATGGTTAAAAAAAAAAAAGACAAGAGAAAGGTATTCAAACAAGGAAAAACCAGTGTTTGAAAGTTCAGTTGGTTATTTACTATATACTGCTGCTCAACAACATTTCAAAGTGAAACCACAATACATTTTTTTTCAACAGTTACAACCCAGATAAAGATTTGAAATAAAAACTCCATATGAACTTAGGGTTAAACCTCCAGCTCTGCGGCTTCAGTATCGAGCTGTTTCCTTCTGATTTTTCACGTTTTTTTCCTGGAAGCTAAACTGTATTTACAGTTTATTCTAATGAAGCTGAAAGCTCTTTGATGCTTCTTCAGTCTTTAGAACTTCCCTTTTTGCCCCGTCTCCCCATTCTGACTCCAGCCGTAACCATGGAAACTGAAATAGATTTCGTCCAGTTTACAGGGAGGTGTTTGGTTACCGTGGCAACAGCAGAGATGCCTGGCCACAGTGGAGTCTTAATGTCTCCCTGTTGTCACTCTCCTCCGTTATAAACAGTCAAACCTGCAGCAGGAGCAGAATAAAAATGGATCCTTGTTCTTATGCCAGGACTGATTGTCCCTGCTGAGTGTCCCTCACGTCCACACTGCATCTTCGAGAGATGAATTATTAAGGAAAAATATCTAAAGAACTTTTGGGAGATTTTATTAGCCTGCGCGGTATAGAGAGACAGGAAATGAGGGCAGGACATCCAGGAAAGTGTCTGTCTGGCTATGATTTGAAGCAGACACCCGTCTGCTCTGAGTTGGTGTGCTCATATGTAACTTAACCACTCCTCAAATCAATTCTCCTCTCTCAGGTTTTCTCAAGGCTTTTTGCAAATAGAGCAGGTCCCATCATGCTCAAAAGGAAGTTACAGTTCCCACCAAGAGCAAGCACCTGGAGACAGTGACAGGAAAAACCTCGAGCTGAACCAAAATAATTGTGGACGGGACAGAGAAACTAATGTAGTAAAGTGTGCACTCTGCTCCAAGATTAAATCATTAGAATTGAAAAAAAATTCTGAACTTCTCAAAGACTCGTCAGGTTTTTCTTCACACTTATAGTAATGCACTTATCATCCTCTGCACATGAAGACTGGAATATGTCGGAGGGAGGGGATAAGGACTTAACCTGTTATATAATAATAATAATAATAATAATGATGTCCATGTCAGTGTACACTTAGTAGATTACACAGTGTAATCAGGCTGTTTTCAACACTTTGTTGGCACAATGGCAGACTGAATCATTGTGAAGAGCTGAAGGTTTAAAGTAATAGAAGTCCTGTTAAGCCCTGCTTTTAATTATGATTGTGCTTTAAGAAACAAACTCACAGGTCCATTGACAAGCTGTCGTCATATTTGATGAGCACTCTTGTTCCCAGCTAACAATGACAGCCAGATTTCCACTGTAAAATATAGGATTTAAATCACAGGAAATTCACTCCGTAGAAATCGGCAGGAAAGTGCATCTGAAATTATTACAGAGGTGGGGATTGGAGATTACCCACCTGTGCACTTAGGACAAGATTAAAACCACCAACTGGAGCAGGTGATGATGAAATCATGCCACCTCAACCAGAAAAAATTAATCCACTCTGAATCAGGCTTTAGGGGAGAGGATTAATATCAAAGATAGCTCTATGTTTACCTGAGCTCAGGGACGTCCTGGCTGACAAAGACAGTGTGAGCTCCCGAGTGTTTATTTCCTGAAAGAAGCTCCCACTACCAACTGTGGGTGTCAGCTGATTGACAGGAGGCCCAGTGTCATGTGTCCATCTGGAGGAAACAGATTTTCATGTTCCTGTCTGATGGTGTGAACAGGACAGCAGCTGTGTGGGGGCAAAGAGCGGGGCTTCCTTCTGTCGGTGAGCAGGTGTATGGAGTCTGAGCGAACTACAATAAAACACTACAGGAGCAGCAACTTTCTACAGACACTGCACTTCAAATTCACTTTATTTGAACTTTAAAGGTCTGTACAGTCTAAAGGAAGATTTCCATGTTGCTACATTGGACGCTCCTATTGGCTCCGATGTCAAAGCCCCCCCCACCACCATCAACATCATTATCATCATACATAAAAAAAAAACAAAAAACAGAAAAAAAAACCCTCAAATACTAAGCCATTTTTAATTCATGAACAAGTAATAACATTATTACAGATGTAGAATTGTACTCAGTTACACATCGTGTACTCTGTTAAGACATAAGTGTGTTTGTGTGTGTATGTGTATGGTGTAAGGCTGAAAGGGGTGCTGGAGCAGATGGACCGTGGCGTTGTGGATCTGCAGGAGCTCCGCAGGAACCTGGAGCTAGCTGCTGCCATGTTGGATGCTGTGTACACCGATGAGACCAGGTGGGATGGACGGAAGTAAGAACGGAATGCAAGGAAGGAGGAGGGTTGATGGGGGGGCAGATGAATGTGCAGAAAATATATCTGTCCCTGGTGATCCAAGCTGTGGCTGACAGGAGTTTGTTTCCGCTTCACAGGCGCCTGCTGGACACTGAGGACGAGCTCAGTGACTTGCAGGTGGAGTCGGTGCCCAGTGAAGTGCGCGATTGGCTGGCGTGTACCTTCAGCAGGAAGATGGGTGTGGCCAAGCGTCGCCCTGAGGAGAAGCCAAGATTCAGGAGCATCGTCCACGCAGTGCAGGCTGGGATCTTTGTGGAGAGGTAATCTTTACTCCTGTCTGTTAATGACTCGAACTGGCCCTGAAATCTGGAGCGTCCCTGACTGACTGATCATATTTCATATAAATGTCATATGAATATGGACAAACATATGTGGACAACCTTCATACTTTCTTTAGTTCAGCTCAATCTCTGCAGTTTGTATCAAATAATAATACAATAAAATCATAATTCATTATAATGCAATTATAGTAAAAACATCCCCTGCTTAAAAACTGAACATCATGTATCAAAGACTGTAAACTAGAGACTGAAACCATAAACTCATCAGGAAGACGCTTACCGAGGAGGAGGGACATTTTCCCATAGACTTCAATATAAGGGAGGAGGAGGGACATCAGCTTCAGTGGTAACTGCTCATCATCAACGTGAGTGTTGGACTTGATGCTGCTGCTGGTTCAGTATCTGGTGGAAAGACAGGAGACTTGAGGCTAATTACAGAAACACACTGATGCGATAAGATGCCCATCAGCGTGTGGGTGTCCACATACTTCTGACCAGGTAGTGGGGGTAGCTGTCAAAGTCCGGTCAGGTGATTGTCTCAAACTAACCATTCAGATGTTCAGTCATAGTTATTTATGTCTGAGAAACTAACAGAAAACAATCAACAACTTCAAAATAAACAGCTGAAAACATCCGGCTGACTTCACTGCAGATGTGATTACAAGGTCGAGCATGAAGTGTAACGATGTTAGCGTGCAGCGAGCTGGAGATGGAGATCACACACGAGGAAACTATCACAGGTCCAATGTCATTAGAGTGTAAATGACTCGCAGTGATAGAACGATATCAGTTCATCTGCCGCAGCTTAATGACGCATGAAATCAAAAAATATCTGCCGCACAGAGGCTCCGCTTTGCCGTGTGTGTTTAGAAGGTGGTCACCATAGCGACAAACAAACCATCCTTGTCACACTGTGGAGGAGGGCGGTTGGAGTGGGTCTGTGTGTGAAGAGTGTTTATACACATTCGACTGTCCCTACTTATGATGATAACTTCTCCCGTGTGTGTGTGTGTGTGTGTGTGTGTGTGTGTGTGTGTGTGTGTGTGTGTGTGTGTGTGTGTGTGTGCAACATCAGGATGTACAGACGGACATCCAACATGGCGGGTCTGACCTATCCTCCCACAGCTTTGAATGTTCTGAAGGTAAAGACTGTTTCATTGTCGCAGTCCCACCAACAGGAAATGACATCATTGTTATTGTGTTAACCCTTCATTTGATGAGATGTTGAAGTCCAGTGAACTCCAAACTGCAGTTCATGACAGAGTAAAGACCCAGACGAGTTATAGTTAGCAAGGAAAGGAAATTTAAATTTAGAGGAAGGGTGGAGGTATAGAAAGAAGTAGTCACAAGAATAGACGAAGTAAGGAAGAGCTGGGAAAGAGAAAAGGTAAAAGAAAGGAAAGTAGATAAAGAAGGAACGATAGGGAAGTAGGTAAGGACATAGGAGGATGGAAAGGGGGAGAGCGACTTGGGAAGGAAAGAAATAAAGTTGAAGGATAAAAGGAGAGGAAGCAGAAAGGTTAAAGAAGTGAAAGGAAGGATATGAGACAGATAAGGAAAAGTCAGTGGTCAAGAGAAGGAGGAAGGGAAGAAGATGAAGGAAACAAGTTAAGAAGTAAGTAGAGGATGAGAGTAGGGGCTCCTGATGGCTGGGCGAGGTAGAGATGTAGTTAAGGAAAGGGGGAGGTAAAGGAGGAAGGACATAAGAATAGCCAGACTGCCCTCTACTGGAACATCCTGCACATTACACCACGTTAGTCCAGGATCCAGAGTCTGAACTGTCCACTGCTCCACATGGTTCAGTCTGGGACATCACCGTGTTTTCCTGCTTGTTTTACAGGAAGTGGATCAGTGGTCTTTTGACGTTTTTTCCTTCCACGAAGCTACCGGAGACCACGCCCTCAAGTTCCTGGTCTACGACCTGCTGACCCGCTATGACCTCGTCAACAGGTTCAGGGTACACACAGCTTTGTATCATTAGCACCTGAGAGGAGAGCACAGCCAGATCTGGATCTATGAGGTCCATCTGGGTTCTGGAAATAATGATCTTTTGTACCTGACCTGACTTGGCAGTGGGGTGGGTGGAGCCTAATGTTTTGATGGGTGGAGCTAAATGAGGCCTGAAGCTGTGAGCCAGTTCAGAGGACACATCCTCCAGTGGACCTGGTCTTCTGTAGCTGTTGTTCTGTTTTATTTCATTCATTTATTCATTTAGCTTTCTGTCATCAGCTGGTGCGTCACCTTGACCACATGTGACTTTCCAAACTGGTTGATGTCGTTACTTTTAACAGCTGTACCATTAAATGAAACACAATCTGTTTCTCAGTGTGGTGACTTTTTCCAGGAAGTTTCCCATGAACTCATGGACATCACCATATAATCATAATCATTTAATTACAACCCTGGGTTTTGTCATCATGACTGATCTCAGATATGGCTGTTATTTCTGTTAACACAACATGTTCACTGTCATAATTACATAGTTAGTCTTTACTACACAACAAAAGATGATTAATTACTAAATATCACTGTAAATGTGCCCACATTTCAATATTTCAGGTTTTTAAAGAAATGGGATCATTTAGGTCCTCTCTGTCCTCTCTGTCCTCTCTCTCCTCTCTGTCCTCTCTTTCCTCTCTCTCTCCTCTCTCTCCTCTCTGTCCTACCTGTCCTCCCTGTCCTCCCTGTCCTCTCTCTCTTCTCTGTCCTCTCTCTCCTCTCTCTCTCTCCTCTCTCTCCTCTCTCTCTCTCCTCTCTGTCCTCTCTCTCCTCTCTGTCCTCTCTCTCCTCTCTGTCCTCTCTCTCCTCTCTCTCCTCTCTGTCCTACCTGTCCTCTCTCTCCTCTCTGTCCTCTCTCTCCTCTCTCTCCTCTCTGTCCTACCTGTCCTCTCTCTCTTCTCTGTCCTCTCTCTCCTCTCTCTCTCTCCTCTCTCTCCTCTCTCTCCTCTCTCTCCTCTCTCTCCTCTCTCTCCTCTCTCTCTCCTCTCTGTCCTCTCTCTCTCCTCTCTCTCCTCTCTGTCCTCTCTCTCTTCTCTGTCCTCTCTCTCTTCTCTGTCCTCTCTGTCCTCTCTCTCCTCCCTGTCCTCTCTCTCCTCTCTCTCCTCTCTGTCCTACCTGTCCTCTTTGTCCTCTCTCTCCTACCTGTCCTCTCTCTCCTCCCTGTCCTCTCTCTCTTCTCTGTCCTCTCTCTCCTCTCTGTCCTCTCTGTCCTCTCTGTCCTACCTGTCCTCTCTGTCCTCTCTCTGTCCTCTCTCTCCTACCTGTCCTCTCTCTCCTCTCTGTCCTACCTGTGTTCAGATCCCAGTCCAGGCTCTGGTGCAGTTTGTTGAAGCTCTGGAGAACGGCTACAGCAAACACAGGAATCCGTACCACAATCTGATTCACGCCGCTGATGTCACTCAAACCGCCCACTTCCTGATGATGCACACTGGGCTAATGGTAACACACACATACACAATTACACAAATGCAATATGTAACAGGCAGGAAGTGGACATACTAACACGAGGACACACAGATACACACAATCACTTTGTCACTCAGGTAACTGTGTCTGTGTGTCTGTGTGTGTGTGTGTGTGTGTGTGTGTGCGTGCGTGTGTGCGTGCGTGCACACAGCACTGGCTTAGTGAGCTGGAGATTCTCGCCATGGTTTTCGCTGCAGCGATTCACGACTTTGAACACACAGGAACCACCAACAACTTCCACATCCACACCAGGTAACACAAATTTAGTGAGTCAAAGCACTAGTTTAGTGTGTTAGCATGCTAACAGTGGCTGCAGCATTGACTGTTGTGTGTCTGTCAGGTCAGAGGTGGCCATCCTGTACAACGACAGGTCGGTGCTGGAGAACCATCATGTCAGTGCCGCCTACCGTCTGATGGCTGAGGATGACATGAACATCCTGGTCAACCTGAACAAGGACGACTGGAGGTGCGTGCGCACACACACACACACAGTGATCAGAGATGAGCTAATCTCCATTGTGGTGACAGATCTCTAATCGTCTTCATTGTGTGTATTGATTTTTGATTAGGGAGCTGAGGTCTCTGGTTATAGAGATGGTGATGTCTACAGACATGTCCTGTCACTTCCAGCAGATCAAGACCATGAGGAACGCCCTGACACAGACACACAGGTCAGTACTGCCACTCTGACCTCCGACCCTCCATTAGAAAATTGAGCTGTTTTATCTACATTCAGAGATCATCAGTAGATTAATGAAGCGGATGACTGAGTAATTGCATCTTCTGTTTCTTCATCATCAGGAAATCATTTCTTTCAGTATAAACACCAATTAATTTTATAAACTCAGACCATCAGAGGGAGTCTGTCGCCGTAGTCCCCGGAGGCTGATCCAGGTTCTTCAGGGTGTAGATCCTGAAGACTAAAGGGATTTCACAGAGTTGGTTGTACTTACATCATCAGTTTGGGATGAATGATTTTGAATGCGATTTTCTTTCTCTCTCTCTCTCAAGCATAGACAAAGTGAAGGTTCTGTCTCTGATGCTTCACGCTGCTGACATCAGTCATCCGGCCAAAGCCTGGCCGCTGCACTACCGCTGGACTCACAGTCTGATGGAGGAGTTCTTCAGACAGGTGCTCACACACACAGTGATCAGAGATGAGCTAATCCCCATTGTGGTGATTAATCTCTGGTCATCTTCTTTGCAATCACAGATGAATAGTTTGTCAGGTTCTTGATTAGTGTGTTGATCCATCCCTTCAGGGGGATAAAGAGGTGGAACTCGGACTTCCTTTTTCTCCTCTGTGTGATCGCAAAGCCACTATGATCGCCCAGTCACAGATAGGTAAGGACCAGAGCAGACCACCAGACTGTCAGTGAATGAACATCTGCTGGTGGTCTGAAGAACCGAACAGCTAACAGTGTTCTTCCTGTCTGTCTGGCTGCAGGTTTCATCGACTTCATCGTGGAGCCGACCTTCAGTGTCCTGGTCGACACAACAGAGAAGGTGATTGGTCCGCTGATCGAAGAGGACAGGAAGGCCAGAGAGTCGGGAACCAGGAGGTCCAGGTACTGCTACAGTCCAGTCACATGATGCTCCACTGAGTCTGAGCCTAAGTCTAACCCCATTAACTCTGCTCAATTCCAGTCTAACAGGAAGTGGCTCCGTCACCGTGGACTCAGTGCAGAGACACAACAGTGGTCGCCACGGAAACAATGATGATGGACAAGTGGACTTTTCTCTGATGGGCATCGACCTGCCGGCTCTGAAGCGCCACCTGTCGGGGGTCATTGCCAGCAACAAGGATCACTGGAAAGAGCTCTCTGTGCACGGTATGCATAAGCACATACACACACACTTAACATTTTGGATTGCAGTCTTGATCAGTTTCCTGCAAACTTAACCTGTCGTGCTCAGAACTGGCCAATAAGGAGCAAGAGGAACAGGAGAAGTTGGAGTCCAACACCTCTGACCAATCACAGAACTCAGATGAGTCCCCACCTGATCAGACTCAGGAGGACATGCCTGCAGATCACCGGACCTGGAACGGTACGAACACCTCGACATACACACATTTATATTGATCTGTATTAGCACAGACACTCTCTCCTGTAAATGTGTGTTAGGGCGTTAATCCTAAAATCATTAGTGAGCTCAACCAGCTGATGTGTATTTATGATACAGATTCAATTAATAAATCATTGATAATTCATTCATTCATTTAATATATAAGAGGAACTTTGGTAGAACTAGCTATCACAAGGAACTCGTGGGATGGGAAACTTGAGCTGCTTAACTGAGCATGCTCACAGGAAGTGACCTCTGCTGGCCCGTCAATCTGGCATTAAATCCACAAACAATAATTACATCTGGACACACAAAGCAACACACACGAGCCGTGATGATATGAAAAACCTGGACACACAGTGAGCTGACCTGTTGCTATGGTGACTGTTACAGGGGCAGGACCGGGCGAGGAAAAGGAAGATGAGGAAGAGGGCGATGAAGTGCCTGAAAACGCCTGATGACGCTCCACGGCAAACTCCCCACTGTATCTGGCGGTAGCAGGTCACCATGGCAACAGGCGGCGCAGTGCAGTGACAGTGAGAGTTCAGCAGCTGACTCAGTGCCCTCCCCCTCCCCCTCCTCTTCTTCTTCAGTGGACCATGAAAAGGCCAGAGCTTATGTTTACAACTGACCGTGAACGCATCACTTTCATCTGGTCAGCTTCTTAGCAGCTT
Organism: Echeneis naucrates; assembly: GCF_900963305.1. Lineage (NCBI taxonomy): Eukaryota > Metazoa > Chordata > Actinopteri > Carangiformes > Echeneidae > Echeneis > Echeneis naucrates. Next base: position 927,953 of record NC_042531.1, on the reverse strand, counting down.
CATGGTCCGTCAGTGATTTTATGAAGAAATGGTCTGTGGACAAATCTGAGACTGAAAGGTCCGAAACGTGGAGCTGTTAAAAAGCAGATGTGGACGTTTTGTCAATGAATGACAGCGACACGTGTTGTTGTTGTTGTTGTTGTTATTGTTTTAAATGTAAAAAAAAAAAAAAAAAAAAAAAGACTTCCCTCTGCTTGGGGTTCAGATTATCATGAGCACTTGATTATAAATATTATAATAGCAACTATCAGCCAATCAGGTTCCACCATTTGGCTCGTTCAGCCTCATATTAGTGCTAACTGGGAAATGTTAGCATGCTAACATACTCACACTAAACTTTACATGGTGGTGAATGTGTCTTCATTTTAGCATTACTACTGTTAACCTGTTAGCATTTGCTAACATGAAGCCTGACTCTTCAGCTTGTTGTCGCTGATGTTTGTTTTTCTAACACGACTAAAAATGTTGAACAGTGAAGTTGATGAAAAGATCAAAATAACGATTCAGACAGAGTTTTATCGGGACGCATTCAGGATTTGAACCACCGTGATTCAGTCTGCAGACTTTATGTATCTGATCTGGGCCTTGTGAAGGATGGAGGTGACGGAGGGAACTGAGTCTCCACTCGCTGGAGAACAGGAGGACACGCTGAGATGAAGAGATCAGTGTTAGGAGAGAAACATCTGGAATAAAGGTGGTTGACGTGAGTTCCCATGTGACCACAGAAACATGGATCTGCCTGTTGAACCTTTAGACTGACAAACACACAGCTTTTCACCATCACCATAGAAACAGGTCACGCCCCCTGGGATGGAAACAAGAAGTTGAATCTACCTTTAAATGGACACCAGCTTCGTTAACCGTCTCCTCCATATTATCACCAGGGTGACGAAGGGAACAATTGTACAAAAACAACAACTTTGGTTTCTATAGCAACGGCCAGTGAAGGGACTGATGGAGCCAACATGGCCGACAGTGAAACTAGATCCTCTGAGCACTGTGTTTGTTAATGCAAGCTGTGCTACAGTCATGTGCTCTTTGGCTCTGTGTGTGTGTGTGTGTGTGTGTGTGTGTGTGTGTGTGAGAGAGAGAGAGTGACATGCTGAGTATGTGTGTATGTGTTGTGTAATGTACAGCTGTTTTCTGTATTAATGTATTAAACATTCAGGACTCCACTTCTTTACGTTTTGTTTCTCTGGTAAAACACCTTCACACATCATTTACAGTTGCAGAGTGGGATCATGGGAAATATGAGGTCACTTCACATGCGTGCTAAACTTTGTTTCCATGGTGACCAAAACAGTAAGAAACTCGTGATGATGGCTGACAGCAGAAAGTTATTCAGACAAGGAAATGTCAGTGATTTATATGATTTATTCCCATAATGCTCCTCTCAGCCAGCTGTCTGAGTCAGTTACCATGGTTACTGGTTTGTGTTGACTAATGATCCTCTTTAGCAGAATCGACTGATATATTTAATATTCAACATAAAGGTGAGGCGTTTATTCGCTAAGACTCGTCATCCGTTTGATGTTTCACTAAACAGTTCGTCAACTTAGGAAAATTAGGAAGTTCGGGAATAACCGGAAATATTTTCTGAAAGTCGACAATTCATCGTGTTTCTGAATGAATAAAACAAAGGAAGAATTTAAGGAGTGAAGAGCGCTCTCACTCTGACCTTTGACCCCCCCCATCAGTGCACAGCTGCTGCTGCAGACAAACACCAGCAGAGAGCAGCAGATAGAAACAGAAGAGAGACAAATGTCTGAATAGAACTGAACTAATTATCAGGAAAATATTCATCAACATGTCTGATGTTACTGCTCAGGACAATAATGAAGCAAAACCCGCTGTCCTTTTTGGGATGACGTCCGTCTAACTGCCCCTCGTTCACACTTTGCCCCCCTCCCTCACAGACTTTGTTTGGTAAAGAACAAAACCTCCTCAAAGTGAGATAAAGTCCGGACGAACTGTCGGTCTGGTCTGATCTGTTGTGTGTCAGCGCTGCATCATCATGTCACCTGCTGGTGTCTTTAATTGCCCCACAGTGGGCAGATATTTAGTTAAAATCAGCTGTTGCAGGTTGAGTTTGTGTGCTTCACAGACAGCAGGAGACTTCAGGTGAACTTCACCTCGGCCAACTGAATCAGCCCAAAGCTGCTTACGCTCAGCCTGCTGAGGCACATCGCTGTCTTACATGTTAATTGTTTTCATTGATTTGGTTTGGAAATCAGGAAGAAGCAGCCTGCAGCCTGAGACACACAGAGGACTATTAAATAAAAAGTCCAAACTGTTTCAGTCTGATGCAGTTCGCACACTGTAACATTCCACCTTAACGGAACTCTGCTGGGTGACAAACTGGGAAGGAAGCACAAATTTCACTCAAGTTTAAGTGTTTTGTTTCCTTCTTTTATATGTTCCTGCTTATAAAAGAAGTAAGAGTTAATTTAGGTACTTTAACTTAAATACTAAATGGAATAATGGTGTTTGAACGTACACGTTTTTAGGTGGAATCACCTTGATAATTGGCATGTTGAACTGTTTTACGTTTTCACCTCATTTCACGCTGCTGAGCTGGACGTCATATTCAGTTTGCTCTCTCGTCCTGCACAATAATCTTTTTTTAATGGAAAAGTCCAGACAGAAGCATCTCATCGTCTGTATGTCGGACGACAGCGTGACTAATCCCGTCACACTGAGGGAGGACGAGGTGACGATCATCATAATTGGATTGAGAAAACAGTCATTTAGTTTGCTGCTGAACGGGAACGGAGGCCTGAACCAGATCTCACGGAAAATGTTTCAGTTCGCATGAGAAACATTTTCGTCTCCATTATTGAGCCAATAAAGACGAAATGAGATGAGATGAAGCAGAAACAGTAACTTCATTTAACTCTCTTTACAGTTAACCTGTTATTTATGATAATTATTCTCTGGTTGTAATCGTGTGTTCCTGCGTTCTTTCTGTTCCCTGAAGTTATGTTGAAGTATATTGTTTGTCTTCTCAGCTCACTTCCTGTTCTGCTCTGCTTCATGTGTTAAAGCACCTTGTTAACTTTTCTAAAGGCGCCATAGAAATGAAATGACTATCATGATATTACCCCTCTGAAGAGGCACATCTGATGAACAACGAACCATAAAGCAGCCACACAACATTCATTATAATACAGACTAAAGTAAACAGGACAAAAGCACCAAAGACAAAAATGCTTTTGTTCAACCGGCTCAACACAAAAATGGAAAGTAACTCTTCAAGATCGACCTCGAAACAGACGAAATGAACATTTTCTGTTTCTGTCTCTCCTTCAGTTAAAGTGGCGCTTCAGCTGCTTTCATCCTTCAGAGCCACGATCTGCGTTTTTATGACATTAACCTCCAACTTTCAAAACCTTTTGGCAGCTTCATAATTACAGTTTCTGACATGCTGCAGCAGAGTAAGCACAAAAAGTTTTTTAAAAAAGGAAAAGAAGCAACTCTTCATGGTTCACAGAAAAAAGGCCAGCGGAGCATTTAATCATAATTATCATAATAAGGCTGCGGCTGAACTGGCGAAGTTCAGCAATAAAGATGGCGTCCTGTGCGTGCAGACCTTTTCAGAGACGAGCCCACATTCACCATTTTCACTTGACCAACAGATACAGGAGGAGGAGGCGCTCAGAGAGAAGTGCTAAAGAAACCAAACTCTGGTGTCTGTTTTACTTCCCCGTCCTGATGGTGGCTCCACCACACCGACTCCGTCTTCATCTCACCGTGACATCAGAGCTGTCTGAGCCGCCCTAAACTGACCCACTCGGGCCAGCAGACCACTGATGGCGCTGATGGTTTTATTCTGTTCCAAACGAAGCTCAGTCATAAATCACAACATGCACTCTTACTTCAAATTATTCTGCATCAGCAACTTCAGCCGCCTTCACTGCCAAGTTGCAGCTTTATAAAATTTGTGGTCACAAATTGAATCATTTGGATTTGCAGCAATTAGCTGGGAGCCATCTCCAGGATCCTGCAGCTCCGCCTCCGGCTGTTGAGTCGAGGCGTCGCCTGGTCCAACACAGAAACGAGCGGTTGGTTGACTGGATGCCAAATATGCATATTTCTGTCACCGAGCCGTGTTTTCGCTTCCTTATCCTGAAAGACGGCACCTTCAATATTTGATGTCGTGTTCTGCAGACGCTCCAGCTGGAGTTCTGTCCGTTCGGCCCGGTTCTCTCTGCGGTCAAATGTATTCCTCCAGGAATCTTCTCTTCCATCTGGAAGGTTTGTCATCAGTCAGGAGGAACCGGCCTTCATCAGGACTCTCTAATAACTTTACTTTGGTCTGAGAAAAATAAAAAACTAAATTAATACGCTCTACATTTTTATATTAGTGACTTCATGTTTTAGTGTGAATCTGCAGGTTCAGCAGAGTCCAGAACTCGGCAAAGACCAGAGACCAGGACTTCTGCGGAACAGGGAGTCCAGACATGAGCTCTCCTGAAGGCCTCGTGCTCCAGAGAAAGAGCGACGGCCGTCATCGTTACACAAAAAGAAAGTCAGCAGTGACACAATGAGACAGAGAGACTGTCTGCAGCAGCTTCACGTCCACCGGACTGAAGAAAAAGGTCACAGCAGCCGAAGTCGACTTCAGGAAACAAAATGGCCGTCACGTGTCAGCGGCTCGGAGGTCGGCGTTCCTTCCATTGTTCTGGACTTCCAGCTTTTCTTCAGAGCAGCAGCTGGAGCTCCTGGGTCCTAGGTCCTGGTCCACCAGGTCCACCTGGTCCAGGAGGTCCATGAACCCGGTCCACCCGGTCCAACAGGTCCATGAACCCGGTCCACCCGGTCCAACAGGTCCATGAACCCGGTCCACCCGGTCCAGGAGGTCCATGAACCCGGTCCACCCGGTCCAGGAGGTCCATGAACCCGGTCCACTTGGTCCAACAGGTCCATGAACCCGGTCCACCTGGTCCAACAGGTCCATGAACCCGGTCCACCCGGTCCAACAGGTCCATGAATCGGGTCCACCTGGTCCAGGAGGTCCATGAACCCGGTCCACCCGGTCCAACAGGTCCATGAATTGGGTCCACCTGGTCCAACAGGTCCATTAACCTGGTCCACCTGGTCCAGTAGGTCCATGAACCCGGTCCACCTGGTCCAGGAGGTCCATGAACCCGGTCCACCTGGTCCAACAGGTCCATGAATTGGGTCCACCTGGTCCAGGAGGTCCATGAATCAGGTCCACCTGGTCCAGTAGGTCCATTAACCCGGTCCACCCGGTCCAGGAGGTCCATGAACCCGGTCCACCTGGTCCAACAGGCCCATGAACCCGGTCCACCCGGTCCAGGAGGTCCATGAACCCGGTCCACCCGGTCCAGGAGGTCCATTAACCCGGTCCACCTGGTCCAACAGGCCCATGAACCCGGTCCACCCGGTCCAGGAGGTCCATGAACCTGGTCCACCCGGTCCAACAGGTCCATGAACCCGGTCCACCCGGTCCAGGAGGTCCATGAACCCGGTCCACCCGGTCCAACCGGTCCATGAACCCGGTCCACCCGGTCCAGGAGGTCCATGAACCCGGTCCACCTGGTCCAGGAGGTCCATGAACCCGGTCCACTTGGTCCAACAGGTCCATGAACCCGGTCCACCTGGTCCAACAGGTCCATGAACCCGGTCCACCTGGTCTAGTAGGTCCATGAACCCGGTCCACCCGGTCCAACAGGTCCATGAACCCGGTCCACCCGGTCCAACAGGTCCATGAATCGGGTCCACCTGGTCCAGGAGGTCCATGAACCCGGTCCACCCGGTCCAACAGGTCCATGAATTGGGTCCACCTGGTCCAACAGGTCCATTAACCTGGTCCACCTGGTCCAGTAGGTCCATGAACCCGGTCCACCTGGTCCAGGAGGTCCATGAACCCGGTCCACCTGGTCCAACAGGTCCATGAATTGGGTCCACCTGGTCCAGGAGGTCCATGAATCAGGTCCACCTGGTCCAGTAGGTCCATTAACCCGGTCCACCCGGTCCAGGAGGTCCATGAACCCGGTCCACCTGGTCCAACAGGCCCATGAACCCGGTCCACCCGGTCCAGGAGGTCCATGAACCCGGTCCACCCGGTCCAGGAGGTCCATTAACCCGGTCCACCTGGTCCAACAGGCCCATGAACCCGGTCCACCCGGTCCAGGAGGTCCATGAACCTGGTCCACCCGGTCCAACAGGTCCATGAACCCGGTCCACCCGGTCCAGGAGGTCCATTAACCCGGTCCACCCGGTCCAACAGGCCCATGAACCCGGTCCACCCGGTCCAGGAGGTCCATGAACCCGGTCCACCCGGTCCAGGAGGTCCATGAACCCGGTCCACCCGGTCCAGGAGGCGGTTCAGGCGTTTTGTATAAACCACAAAGAGCTGCTGTGTTTTGGTGAAACAAATGTTTGTGTGCTGATCAGCTGATGTTTGTGTTTGTTTACTCTCACACGGTGATGCTCAGCTAACAGTTGTGTTGTTGTTGTGTAGTGTTGTGTTTGATCCGGGTGGTGACATCACGTCCTGGAGGAGCTGTGGCCGGGGAGGCCCCTCCCTGTCCCGGTGACATCAGCCGGAGCTCGGCCGCTGCTCCTCCAGGAGGATCCGCTCAGTGTCTCAGTCAGCCGGGGAGCTTCGTGGGACGGACCGGACTTCTTCTCCGCTTCCAGGTGAGCTGACCGGCCGCTGCTCCGCTCGGAGCCTCCAACTTTTTACTTTCCGCTCCGGTGTCTCTTCTCCGGGTCCGGATCGTGTCTCCTCCGGTCGGTCCTCCGGTCGGTCCTCCGGTCGGTGTTCGTGTGGAGGCTGACCGGAGCCGGAGTGCGGAGCCCGGCTCGTGTCTCTCTCCGGGAGTCGGCCGTTGTTGGACCGGTTCGGCTCAGCGAACAGGGTGTAACGGACCGGGACTTCGGGGGCGGGGGGGCGGGGGGGGGGGGGGGGGGGGGGGGTTACCATGGAGACAAACACAACACCGATTTAAAGATCTGACACCATCATCTTCATCTTCATCACCTTAAAACCGGCCGGCAGGACTTCCTGAACTTTGTGATGTCACAACAGGACGGAAGAGTTTGATATCTGAATTAAAAACGAAGTGAGGAGCAGAACTGAGTTTGTCCAAATCAGAGGAAGAAGACTGAAAAGGAGCAGAGATGCTGTCTGACACACACATTTTCTGTCTACAAACATGGATGCTCCGCCTTTCATCACTTCATCCACCTGTTTCTGCTTCCTGTCCTTATGCTATGCTAAGCTAAGCTAATGGTGTCAGACGTGTCAGATTTAATTCAGAAGAAAATGTTTGTTTGGCTCATTGGCCCCCGCTGAAGATCTAAATCTGCAGTAATACAGATTTTATAGTTTCGATTGAAAAAATCACTTCAGATAAAACAGGCAGTTCACAACAACAAATCAGAAATCTGATTCCAGTTTTGATCTTTTCACAGCGTTTTGTCAGAAAAGTGTTCTTCAGACTTGTTCTTGAACATCAGAGTGAGCGAAACAACCTGAAACAGAAAAGTTATCATTAAAACCATTGTAAGACCAAAAAATGTGATAACATCAGCTCACTGCTGCACAAAAATCCCAGAGACAGAAAAGGTTGTGTCGTTCTCGCCGGAGTAATCAGCTGACCTCGGAGCACCTCCAAACATCAGCGCTTCGGTTGCAGATGGACCTGAATAGACCTCATTGTTTGAGTGAGTGCATGTGATTCCAGATACCCCCCCCCCCCAGGGGTGATTGTGCATCTTCTGGTACAGCTCCGATGACGACACGTCAGCCAGGGGTGAGTCATCCTGAGTCTGTCCCCCACCGTGCTGCTCAGAACGTCTATCAGTTTTCACTTCGGACCTCCAGACCTCAGTCTGACCTTACAACCTCAGACCATTCGCTGAGAGAGAAGAGCCACGCCGAGGACTCACTTGTCCTGCAGCACCTCCAGATTCCACACAGGTCCGCTCTGAGCCTCATGAGGACAGTCTGGGGACTCAATATACCGCCATCGCTGTTCTGTCCAATTCTGTCTTTTTTCTGTGGAGAACCGTGAACAGAAACGCTGAAGGGGACGCTGAAGTGTTTAAGATTCACAGTCAGACATGAAAGCTCCTTGAGAACTACCAAGTAGCACATCGATCACAGGTCCTGCACAGTGAGGCGGGCTGTTGGTTTGTGCTGCTGTGTATTAAATTAGAGGACATCTGCTGCAACATTATGAGGAAACCCCTTTAATTTGGCAGAGGCCGCTCAGACAGGAGCCCAAAAAAAAAAGTTGATGTGGCTTTTGTTGTGTAGTTTTCTGTTGTCAGGAAGATTACAGCTTCCCATCTGACTCTGTGTGTGTCTGTGTGTGTGGTTAAAGCCATTGTTTTCTGGTTCGTGACAAGACTTGCAACAACGAAGAGCAGCCCAATGAATTTCCTGACAAAAGCTCTGAATGGCAGCCGAACCTGAACTCTCGCCTTCTCTTTGTCGTTGAAAGAATGACAACTTTTGACATGTTTTCTCCTCCGTCGCTTGAATAATGCATGATTTCATTTGGAGCTCAGCATTCCTCACATTCCTCCCGACTTGATCCTGCAGCCGCTCCACCTCGGTGTGTTTATACTGAAGGGATGAGCGGCTGCAGCTGCTGCAGCTCCGACGGAGGACAAACTGAACAGACGTCCAGAACTGGAGGAGCAAGAATTCATTAGTAAATATGCTCATGGATCGGCTGGCAGAGCCCGAGGTGACAGCAGCACCGGCGTCTGAACATGCAGCAACACAACGCTTTGAGCAGAGTTAGCAAGTCAACAAAAGCTGCTCTAGAAAGTCTCAGTCTACATGTTTGTGGGTTTGTCTCAGATGAGGCAGCTGAGCTGGAGGATGTAACCTCAGGCGATCAGGATCCCGACGGCTCTGACGGATGAAATAACGATCCGCTCTCACTGTGAAGCTGGCAGATCGTACAGGGTTAGTCTAGTTTGTTTCCTCTTTCTGTTTCAGTTGCCTTTGTGCGAACGAGGCAATGCTGTCGTTTTGTGTATTTGTTGGAATATTCTCTGGTTCTTCTTTCGGTGAAGATTCGCCCCGTTGTCCTGTTTTCATGGCTGCAGGAACTGTGGAGCTACAGAAACCAAACTGAGGAACTAAAAGTCCCAAGTCCCACATCTAAAATTAGGCCTGTGGTGCATTCATGGAGACACAACTACACACTCATCTGCTGTTTTTTGTTGGGATTTACTTCTTCATCAGAAAGACATCAAATGTGGTCTTTGACTCTGAACCAGGTCTGGGTTCTGTATTAATCCACAGAGAAAAGCAGCTGTCTTTGTGAAGTCACCCCCCCAGAGGTATAAAACTTGGCTGAGATGGTTTTGGGTTTTTTTGTGTCTGCTGTTTCATCGGATCAGTCAGAAAGGACTCAGCTCCCGCTGCTGGTGAGCGTGGCTGCAGTTGTGGTTCATTGGCCCCAGGAAGTCAGACTCTTTTCATACCTGCAGCTCGTTTGCATTCATGATGTTTGAATGTAGACAAATGAGCCAGATGTTGTGATGTAAAATAAAAGGGGGGCGGGGCTCCTGGACTGACAGGTGACCTCACGGTGGGCTGATCCCACTCCCATTGTAAATAGAGCTGGTGTCCACAGAGCACCTTTACATGTCAGTGTTGTTTGAAGGTGTGGTTGTGATGTTGTGTTGTCTCGGCATCTTGGCTCGGCTTCTGGGGCTTTTTCCTGAACACTCAGGCCTCAGCCGTGTTGACTCAGTATCATACTGTTTGCGTTCTGCCTGAGAACTGGACAGCTGGTCTCCTCTCAGGCTCCAGGCCCGGCTGGAAACACAGCCAGACCACTTGGCATGTTTGTGGCTCCGACTGGGAGGCCGAGCTGGGATCTGATCCGCTTCTGTTTCGGTCCACATGTGGTGAGAAGACACATAATGAAAGATCGCTTTGTTTTCATGACAAAATCTGTCTAAAGCAGAGTCGCACAACAACCAGTCATTAAAGTGCCTGTTGTGGCTGCTGAAGTTTAGGTGTGTCTGCTGGAGCTGTGCAGAAATATTAATTTGTGTGGTTTGTGCTATTTGAAGGAGCTCCATGGAGCTTTATTGGAAACAAAGAGTTTAAAAGATGTGCTCACAAACTGAAGCTGCAGAAATCAGCTTTCAGTTGAAAAATCTGATGAAGGAAGTCAGTTCAGATCTGGATCAGTCCGACTGTCTCACTCGCTCTGTGTTTATCCGTCCATTCTCATCCTCCATCTTTGATCATGATGTCTAGAGTCACGTCTCTACATCGGACGCTCCCATTGGCTCCTGTGGGTGATGTCACAGCCAATCGGAGCGTCTCCTTCAGAGGATCGGTCCTGTTTTTTCTGACTCTTTGGCCATCAGGCCTTCGACTGAACAGAAAAGCAACCAATCTGACTGGCTGACTGACCTTTTGAGCTCCAGATGAAGAGAGGAGACAGAAAACTACAGCTTCTGGTTGTTAAACCTTCAGAACTGTGTCCCCGTCGGTGTGGAGGTGGCGTCCACACAACATCCTCCTGGACTCTGAGTGCTCAGATGAGAACAATGTGTTGAAGTGGGAGGCGGTGCTTTGAAGGAAATGTGGCCGGCAGGGAGAGTCAGTTCAGATCTGGCTGCCTCTCATCACAAAGGCATTTCCTCCTCAGCCACTTCCTGCTCAGGAGCGATCGTCCTCAGCTCGCTGTGTGTGTGGAGTCGGTCTTCTGGTCTTGTCAGGCGGGGTGAATGTTGTTGTCTCTGACCTGTCGCAGGGCTCGTTACTGTTCTGTCAGACTGACGCTTTCCGATGCTGATATTAGCTGTTAAAGAGAATCATATCCAAAAGCAAACAGGAGAAACACACCGCTCTCCGTTCTCTTCTTCATCTGAACCTTAAATCTGTCAAAGTTCCAAAGACGTCTCTGTTTTCACTTTAGGTCTGCTCATGGACTCAGTCAGGATAACAGTCCTGTCTCAGAGTCTGTCCTCTGAGTGTTTACATGAAATCATCTGCTGCAGAGTCATGTGGTCTGTTTTGTTTCCATCGCAGACTTAAGCCAGATGTTAGCAGGTTTATTGACTGATTTACTGAGCTGTTCGAGCACGGCAGATCTGCTGTGGACTTTAAAGCCACTCAACACATCAGATACGTCTTTACAGTTAGAAAAGTTCAGAGGCTCCAGATCTTCAGTGAGCTGCTGCCCGTCTGCACAAAGTTGTTCAATGACACCGATCCAGCGTCGGCCTGTTGAGGAGGAGGGAGGCTCTGTTGTGTTTTTTTTTTCTTTTTTCTGACCTATGAATATAATATTGTAGCCGTCTGGCCTCCTCCAGCTTCTCCTCTCATTTCTCTTCAGGGCAGCACCGTGTTGACCGATAGCCTCTGCAGTCAGAGGAAGTTCTCTAAGAAGCCATCATCATCTCTCCCTGTGGAGGAGATGTCAGCTCCTGTGATGTGAATGTTCCACTTCGATGTGTTTCATTCATACCTGTCCTTAGAAGAGGGGGGCTCACTGGGGGGGCATTTAATACTTTCTCTGGTATATTTACCCCTGCTGGAGGTTTTTACCTGCAGAGCTGACTGGACTCTGATGAGATGCTGAGCCAGATGAATTAATAATGCACCTGTGGTGTGCATCTCCTGCACAACCTTCCTTTAATGGCATATGAGGCAGCGCACACTGCGCACACAGACGATACACAACAGGAGATGAACTCGGACGGTGATCATCTTCACCACCTCACACTGAGCTCCAATGACAAACCTCTGCTCCCCGTTAATTATCACACTGGTGCAGCTTTCTGGTCACGTCTTCAACAAACCATTGACTCTTTTTATGAGCTAATCTCATCTGTCAGCAGGACGAGTCTCTGCAGAGGCAGGAGGTGGAGAATCAGCTGATCAGATCTGGATCAGTCCGACTCTCTGACTCCTTCTGTGTGTTCATCCGTCCATTCTCATCCTCCATCTTTGATACTGTCGTCTGGAGTCACGTCTCTACATCGGACGCTCCTATTGGCTGCGGTGGGTGATGTCACAGCTCCACAGAATGAGCAGAACTCCTGATCAGATCAGCTGTAGAACGACCCAAACACATGAGAGGAACTTTTCTTTGGTTGTTCTGCTTTGCTCAGTTTTTATCAGGAACAGAAGGGAACATTCAGAGTGTGTTTTTCAGGAGTTCTTGTTTTCTCAGTTTCTACAGAGAACAGAGTCTGAACTGAGTCAGACAGCATCAGCTGATTCAGCTGAACTTGCCTGTTTTAACTCTTCCTTCACTCCACAGACCTCACAGACTCAAACCTGGGACACATTAAACCAGCAGTGACATTTTGTTTCTGGGCTGTTGAGTTTCCTTCCAGACTAAATCCTCCAATGAGACACTTGAAATATCATTAAAAGTTCATTCCAAACTGTGCTGAAGTGTTATTAGAGCTCCGGAGGGAGAGTTAGTCCACACAGGAGCTGTCTGGGCCTCATTAAAGCCCCCCCCACCGCTGCGCCAGGCAACGTGTGCTGATCTGCATGGCAGTTTCTCATTGTTGTCGCCCCCCCTCTGATTTACACACAGAGACGTCTCCACTCACAATTGTTAACCCGTGTAGGGCGGTCTGCAGGTTTGGATAGACCACCCAGACTTCATGCCCCCCCCCCCCCCCCCCAAAAGAGATGAGATCCAGACATGGTGCAGTCAAAGCTGCTGCAGAACGTTGGGGTGGAATTAGTGATGACAGCGATGCCTTCAGGGTCTGTAGGTTATTGCCTCTGTTCTAATATTTTTAGAGCTGAGGCTGCTCGGTTTGCACCGACCGTTTGTCATGGACCTTTATGAAGACCAGATCAGCTGAGTCAGATTAAATAAAGAAAGGATGTAAAGAGCAATGAAGAACAAACGGGCACCTACAGCAGTGAATTTTAATCCAGCACATAAAGCTGTCAGCTCTTACAGGCTGGAACAGAAAACACAAAACGTAAAACTCGTCCGGGTTCAGCTGATCTCAGACTGAGAACCAGGACATCGATCACTATTGACCAAAGCGACTGAAGTCGTCCATCAAGCAGAAAGTCATCAATGATCTGAAAGTTCAGATCATTTCTGATGTTCGACAAATGGCAGATTAATCTATAATAATACTGGTTCTATTATTTATTAGTCGGTGAACTAAGGCGGTGTTATCATCTCCTGCTCTGAAAAATAAGAACACGGTGAATTTACGGCTCTGAAGCTGATCTGCTCTTTTCACAGAAGGTTATTGTTTTAGCTGATAGTGATGAATAATTCGGATTCTCTGCTGCAGGGAGGAGTGTGTGTGTGTGTGTGTGTGTGTGTGTGTGTGGGGAGGAGGCTTAGCTTAGCATTTTGTTATCATTTGGTCGTTTTCATTGAAGTTTTGTTTTGTTAAACTTCAGGAGAGCTTCACTGAAAACCAGCTGTGGTCAAACCTCACGGATCAGTCTGTTCCCACTGAAGGAATAAAATAGGTGAAACTGAGTCCCATTTGGCTGATCCAGTTTCAGGTCCTGGTCCAGGGCGGCTCAGACTGGATCATAATGGAGCCATTGTTCCTGTTATCAGCGACACCTGCTCCTCTTACCAGGACGAGCCAAAAGGTCGGCTGTGATAAAGGCAGGAAAATAAAATACATCACTGGAGTCAGTCAGTTCCTGAACGTTGTACACCATAAAGACCTGAGCCGTCGTTGGCAGCATCCTCAGATCAGAGAGGAGGAAACCTTCAGCAGAGCTGACGCTCCGATGAATTATGAATTCACCCAAAAAGGCTCCAAAGCCTGCTGTCTCTCACTCCGGGTGTTCCACTGACCCACATCTGCTGTTTTCACTTCTTCACTCGTTTGTTTTATCGTCCTCTGCAGTTCTCTGCTGAGAACAGCTGTGTGGATGTTTGTGTGCAGTTTATTTAAAAAGAACAGCGCTCAAACAGAAGTGTGAGGGTCATCCCAGCCGGCCTGAGGAATGATGGGTAAATTTAACCCTCCCTCAGCGTTACTGTGAACAGGAACTGAACTGGGGCCTTTCAGTAGATCCGAATTTATTGTCTACTGGGGGAAATTTGTTTGGGGCTGCAAAGAACATGTCTTTGTTCTTTGCAGCTCAACACACTTTTGATTGAAAACAGTTTTAACTTTGCTGCTTCAAACTTTCCACAGTCAACATAAATAAAGCAGAAAGTAGATGTTCGTAAATATTCCTCAGTCAGCCTCCTCGAAGGACTTTGGCTTTTTAAACACAAACTCAAAGACCAGCGAGAGAATCAGAGAATCAGTGTAAACAGAATAAAAAATCATTTTTGCTGAAATTTGGCTGCCTGCCTCATAATTGCAGATGTTTGATTAATGTGGATTAATAGATATCTGTTTTATCTGGTACATGATTTCTAGGATCATTAATATGCAGATAAACTGGGAAATGAATATTTAAACAACTGCAGAGTCTCATGATTTACAAAAAGTGCAGCCGGTTTTAGAGCGTCGTGGGAAGAACTGCCTCCACTAAATTCTGCCACTCATGACCAAGTGAGTCATCAATCACATGAACTTTTCTGGTTGGCCAAAACACAGCAGTCCTGCATTTAATCCTTTTGTGCTTTTCCTTTAAAGTTTTAATTTGTAAATCGGGATCAGTCTGCTGTGATGTTGGAAGCATCACGCTGACCTCAGGGATTGGCTCGCTGTGTTAAAATGATCCATTATTTCCTGTGTTTCAGAGATCATGGGAGGCTGCTGACATCTGACTCGGCCACTAGTTGAAGGAAACCCGTTTGGAGTCGAACAGCGACGGTCTGAACATGGCCGCCCACCGAATCAGAGCCACCACCAACAACAACACGTCCCTGCCTCGCTGCAAATCCGAGGGGACGCTCATCGACCTCAGCGAGGGAGTGTCCGAAGCCAGTCTCACCGATGTCAAAGGTCAGCTGCTCAAACTAAATGACAAACACGGTCTTATCTCTCGTCCACCTCCACCTGACCTTGTTCTCCCCCCACAGTGCCTTCTCCCAGTGCCTTACGACTGGATGCCACCGCCTCCTTCGGTGCTGCCCGGGAAGTCGTGGCCATCAAGGACTACTGCCCATCCAGCTTCACCACCCTGAAGTTCTCCAAAGGGGACCGACTCTACGTTCTGGACTCGTCGGGAGCAGAGTGGTGGTACGCGCACAACAACACCGAGATGGGCTACATCCCCGCGGCGTATGTGCAGCCCATCAACTACAGAGACTCGTCCTTCAGCGACAGCGGGATGATCGACACTGTGGGAGAAAGCAACGAGGAGGCGGCCAAAGAAATGGACCTTTTAGGGGAGTGGGCAGGCGTGATTCTCAAACCAACTACATACCAAAATGGAAATCCTTTTGGAGCAACCCTTACCTCTACAAACCCGTTCCTGAACCGGGGTCCTCAGAGTCCACTTGATCAGAACAGTAATGAGAAATCAGTCGACCTCCTTCTGTTTGACACGCTGGCTCCATCAGTGCCCAACTCCACCAGCAGCACTGCTGACATCAATGGTTTTGGCAGTGGACTTTTGAACATGAACCCCCTCAGTCCCACAGTAGGGACGGGACAAACATTGCGAAGGGACAATCCGTTTTTTAGAAGCAAACGTTCCTACAGTTTGTCCGAGCTTTCCATCCTGCAGGCTCAGACCGACGCCCCTCAGGCCTCCACCGGGTTTTTCGGAGGCTTGAAAGCGCCAGCTCCGGAGCAGTTCCAGAGCAGGGAGGACTTTCGGACAGCGTGGCTCACCCATCGCAAGCTGGCCCGGTCCTGCCATGACTTGGATTCATTGGGTCAGAACCCAGGATGGGGCCAAACGCAGCCGGTGGAAACCAACATCGTCTGTCGGCTGGACAGTTCAGGAGGAGCCGTCCAGCTTCCAGACACCAACATCAGCATCCACATACCCGAGGGCCACGTGGTCCCCGGGGACACCCAGCAGATCTCCATTAAAGCTCTGCTGGACCCGCCGCTAGAGCTGAACAATGATCGCTGCACCACCGTCAGTCCTGTGGTGGAAATCAAACTGAGCAACATGGAGACCAAAACCACCGTAACCCTGGAGATGAAGGTTTCAGTGGTGGTGAAGATGGAGAGCAGGCAGACCACCGAAGTCTTGTGTGTCCGGAGTGACTGTAAAGAGGGACCTTACACCCCCATTCCTCAGGCCTACATGTACGGGGATACGGTTCAGGTCTGCCTGGACAATCTTGAACCCTGCATGTATGTGTGTGTGGTGGCTCAGTCTCAGTCCATCTCTCCTGACTCCACGGTCTGGGAGCATGTGGTTAAAAAGATCACCTTAGGAGTCTACGGCCCCAAACATATTCACCCGTCCTTCAAGACAGTCGTGGCCATGTTCGGCCATGACTGTGCCCCAAAGACGCTGTTGGTGAGTGAGGTTGGGAAGCAGGCCCAGTCCGTCCCACCAGTGGCGCTGCAGCTTTGGGGAAAACACCAATTTGTGTTGTCCAGACCGCAGGACCTTCGCGTTGGGGTTTACTCCAACATGGCCAACTATGAGGTTAAAGCTAGTGAGCAGGCGAGAGTGGTCCGAGGCTTCCAGGTCAAACTGGGCAAAGTCAGCCGGCTGGTCTACATCATCGCCTCACGCAGCGCTGAAGATGTTTCTGATTTCACCCTGAGAATCCAGATCAAAGATGACCAGGACTGTATTCTGGCTCAGTTTTGTGTCCAAACCCCAACACCACCACCCAAGGCAGGTCCAAAGACATCGGTGCAGCGGCGCTTCCTGAAGAAGAAGGAAGTTGGCAAGATAGTCCTGTCCCCTCTTGCCATCACCACTAAGTACCCCATTTTCCAAGACAGGAGGATAAACAACCTAAAGTTTGGAAAATTAATCAAAACCGTCATCCGACAAACGAAGAATCAGTACCTGCTGGAGTATAAAAAAGGAGACTTTGTGGCTCTGCTGAGTGAGGAGAAGATCAAGCTGAAGGGCCAGCTGTGGACCAAAGAGTGGTACATTGGATATTATCAGGGCAGGATGGGATTCGTTCACGCCAAGAACGTCCTGGTGGTTGGCAAAGTTAAGCCCATTTACTTCAGCGGGCCGGACCTCACCACGTCGCTGTTCCTGGAGCAGATTCTGAAGCCCTGCAAGTTCCTGACCTACATCTACGCCTCCGTGAGAACTATACTGATGGAGAACATCGGCAACTGGCGGGCGTTCGCGGACGCCCTCGGATACGTCAACCTGCCGCTGACACATTTCTGCCGCGCAGAGCTGGACAGCGAGCCGGAGAGAGTGGCCTCGGTGCTGGAGAAGCTGAAGGAGGACTGCAACAACACGGAGAGCAAAGAGAGGAAGTCCTTCCAGAAAGAGCTCCTTACAGTAAGTTATGGCCTCTGTGGCAGTGACTTAGCATTTTCTCTGCCGTTGATTTAAGCCAAATGCAAATTGCTTTTCACTCAGCGGTGCAGTTTTTTGTCCTCCTTGTGTCCAATTAAAAGCCCCATGTTGCTGGTTGGTGGGAGATTTCTCTCTCGGACCACAATCCTTCTCTCCTCATCTGCCCACAGCTGCTGCAGGCGCCAGGCTGCGGTCCAGTCTAATTCAGCTGGGACTGCAGTCGATAACTGCTGTGTCGGCATCGGGGTCTCATCAGGTCGCAGTGTGTGTTTATTTGAGTTACACAGGGAGCCTAAAATGAGCTCATAAATCCTTTGGACGGCTCAGGCTGTCAGAGGCCTTCAGGAATAAAAGCGCTTAATGAACCAGTTTTGTATTCACAGAGTTGTTGTTTCACTTTATGAGTCAGGTGCTCGTCATGTACAGATGGACAGAAACTTTCAGCATAACTCTTCAGCTCCTAAAGTAATGACAGGAAGTGTCTTTTCCAGACAGCGTCGCTCTATAATTAGAATTTCAGATCGTTCTTCCTGAGCCGAGCTCGACGTCGGTTTGGATTTTATTGTGCTTTTTTTCTAGCGTGAACAGATGCGCCTGCAGCTTTTCTCTCCTTCCACTTTATTCAGCTTTTCTTGGAAATCGACTGAATGAGCTCACTGTAAATGTGCAAACACAACTCAGTTGTGCGTCTTCTGTCATGGAAATGAGGATTTCCTGTGTCACTTCAGGCAGCTTGGGGAGTGATTCTCATCCTAAATCACATCTAGTCTGACTAATGTTCCGTCAAACTTTGCTGTCTGTGCCTGTTGGAACCAGCAGAACCTTTTCAGACACCGCCGTCCTACACTACAACTACACAACTACAGCTGAAGTAACACGGAGCTGGAACACTGTAATTTAGCCAGCGCTGTAAACACCAGTTAGGCCCATTTATAGACAGAGAAACTGCAGCATGGAAAAGAACATAATAAAAGGTGGCGACTGAAAATATGCCCTCTCTGGGAGGCACAATTCATTTCTGAATGTGGGTCTGTTTTTATGTTATTTCTGTCAGGATTACAGCTAAACTGCTGTTTAGCTGCGGCAGCAATCGAAGCACGCAGCAGCCCAGCTTTTTCTTTAACTGACACAAATATGCAGTTTTGTGTCCGCTTTGGTCTGCTGTGTGGGCCGAGCGTCAGATCAAACCCTTATCTCGCTCTCCTGGAGCAAACCCACTGTTTTCTCTGTCGGAGCGGACCATCGCTCTCAATTTGCCGGTGTGGCGTTTGACGTGGACAGAGAAAAAAAAGGAACCAAATCAAAAGTGCTGTGTTAGCAGCCGAGTCCATTCTTTGATTGTTTGACAGTGCACTTCTGTTTATCTGCAAAACATGACTGAGAAACACGCTGAACGTCCGACGTCTGCCTTCATCACGTTAAAGGTGCACATTTACCTCGGAGAATTAGTGTCGATGGCTTTCCAGAAAAAAAACAACACATAGACTGTTTCTGAGTCAGATTAACCAAATCCTGCAAGGAGGGATTGAGGATCCAGGTGGGCGGGGCTAAAGCACAGGCTGAGGGCGGTGACTGTTTCGATGTGACATCACAAAGTTCCAGGTTCAGGTTGTGAATAGAGGCTGTGGAGGTTTCTCTGTGGACTGAGACCTTTGGGAGTTTCACTGGATTAGTATAAACCTGGATTTAGAATCCCAGACCACATGGCGGTCTGCCTTTAGTCCGAGTGGACCTTTAAACCTTTGGATTATGGCCTCGCGCTGTAGGTGGATGAATGGAGAGCTGCAGGATGTCTGCAGATGAACACCAACTGAACCGTCTGATATTTTTAATAAAATGATTGTGTAATATCTCTAATACACTCCCTGTAGATGTTCATGGTCCTCAGGGGGAAGACGCTTCTCAGACTGAAGCAGAGGATCGATACATAACGAGCAGGTCGACTCTGTGTTTTGTTGTCGTCGATGGAAAGGATCTGGGTCGTGCCTGCTGGATCTCAGGCCTGCAGATGTTTCCTGCTCCATTGTTTGGACTCCAAACAGAAGCTCCACTTGTTGACCTGCAGGCGCCTGCAGACCCGTACGACCCCGGTATCCTTCCCATGATCCTCCTTGAGCCAGACCTCCCCCTGTGCTCGCAGACCGGTCAGGCGTTTCTGTCCTGTAGTTCTTCTTCTGTGGTTTTCAGAATATTGTTTGCTTTATTGGCTGTAGAGCAGCTTCTTCGTTGTAATGACTGAGGAGTTCTTTTTTTTTAAGGGTTTGTTGTTATTCATTTTTACTTTTCGGGTTCAGACCGAAGAAAGTGGACAAAACAGTTTCAGTTTGAGCTGTGGGAAATGAAAATGAGCTGAATTATAAGCTGAATACCACCGAGTCAGACTTCCTCCTGGAGAAAGAGCCTCCTCCTCTTCCTCTTCCTCTGCTGTTCCTGCTGCAGAGTCCATGAAGTGCAGTTGTGGAGTGTTAATCTCGGTCCTATTTGCAGTGAGATTGGTGAGGCAGATCGAGCCTGGGAATAATAACAACGTCCTATTTCTGGAAGGACTCTGCCCCCCCCCCGCCCCCCACCAGAGCCATTAGCTCTGTGCTTTGCCATTTTTGTACACAAATGAACATTTTTCCCCCGGGCCACCTTCCTCGCTCTTTCCCTCCTCCACTTCCTGCTCCGAGCTGGGTGTGGCAAACTTGTGCTTTTGGAATAATTGACCCAACGACAGATCAGTGTGTCTCCGGAGAGTCGGCTGTGTTTGGGAATGTTCAGGTTATTTCAGAGCCGGTCTCCAGGATTCACGTTTTCAGGTTTCAGTTTGATAAAAAGCAGAAAGTAGGAAAGAAATTGCGAAGCCACCGTTCGTCTGAGATGGAGAGTCGAGATGGAAGTTAGATGAGAAATGAAGATGGGATAGAAAAATAATAAAGAGGAGATTAAAGTGGAGAGATTGAGTGTCAGGTCTGAAGCTGAGAGGAAAAACGGAGACAGCACGGCAGAAGAAACAAAGTCATTTATCAGAAACCTCAGTGTCGAGGGCTTAGTTTTCTGTGAAGAGTGTGTTCTGAGTGTGCGATTGAACTGTCCGCCTCGTTCCCACATCAACGTTATCTCTGAAAATATGTCTGCAGGAATTTTCTCCTCGTTTTGACGAGCAGATGATTTATATGTCGGGGAGCTGCAGCCCGCAGAGCGCTGATTGCTGAGCTGGTGAAACAAACTCTGTGGCATTTAACTGAAACACACACACACACACCCTCTCCTGAGAGTCATTACCCATCTGAACTGACCAGCTGACATTTCAGAGAAACACAACACAGCGTTTCATTCCTGTGGATGCGCAGAGTTGTCGAGCTGCCTTTTTTTGGTTATTAGTTTAAGAATCAGGTCACAGACTCACAAGATAAATACTTCAAACGTTTGCCTCCACTCAGACAGACATCAAAGAGCAGCTTCGACCAGTGACACCTCAGGAAGGCACTTCCTGTCCGCAGGATGACATCACAGTGCCGGCCTGTGATGTCATCATCGCCCCGTTGTCTCACAGTCCGAAGACTGGTGGTTATTTTGCTTCCTTTACTGGTTGTGTGTCTCTGTCGTTTTTTGATTCTTTTTTGTTCATATTGTGTTCCTATGCCTATTTTTCCCATCATCCTTTGGGGCGGGGGGTGGGGGGTTAGTCCTCATGATTCAGGGCTGAGTTTTTCTGAATAAATGGACGGCAGACACCCCGTTGATGTTTACTCTTAACCAGAATGTTTGACGTTGATTCGGCCTCTTTGTGTCGAATAAACAATGTTGGTAAAAAAAAAAAAAAAGCTTCAGGCCGCCCTCAGACAGGAAGTCATCTGCTTTATTTTGACGGGGGCTTCCTGTCATTCTTCAGTGAGGAAGAGGAGCTCCTCCAAAGGTTCATCCTCCTCTCAGCCACCGACAGAAACAAACAGATGTTAGCCATGTTCTTCTTCTGTGGTGGCAGCTCATTCCTCCCCCTTCCCCCATCGACCCCCCCGTATCCTGTCGTTCTTCACATTCCTGCACGTGAAGCTGGAGAGAGAGGAGCTCAACTCCACCTTAGTGTGTGTGTGTGTGTGTGTGTGTGTGTGTGTGTGTGTGTGTGTGTGTGTGCGTGTGTGTGTGTGTGTGTGTGTGTGTGTGTGTGTGTGTGTGTGTGTGTGCGTGCGTGCGTTTGTTCATTCCTCTTTTTGGAAAAGTTACAAAAAACGTTGAGATTCTTAGAAAACCAACGTTGTTGTTGTTGTTGTTGTTGTTGTTGTTGTTGTTGTTGTTCAGACTCTCTGGCTGTTGTAATCTTTTCAGTTTTTTGTTTATGTGTCTCTGTGACTCTGTGAGCTCAGCTCTCCGGTCGGGACGATACTGAAGGAGACAGAGGGGGCTGATGGGAGGAGCCGTCCTCCTCCTCCCCCTCTCAGCGGGGGGGGGGGAGTTCTTTTGTCCTGATGTTAGCCTGAAGCACCAAAACCTGAAAAACTTTTTCTCTGACAGGACTTCAGTCCATCCCATTGTTGTATCCTTGTCCACACTGTGTCCCCCTGCTTGTCCCTTGGTTGTCCCTCCGATCGTCCCCCCAGTCGTCCCCCTGGTTTTCCCCCAGGTTGTCCCTCCAGTTGTCCCCCGGTTGTCCCCCCGGTCCTCCTCCCGGTCATCCCCCCGGCCGTCCCCCCCGGTTGTCCCTCCAGTTGTCCCCTGGTCGTCCCCCCGATCGTCCCCCCGGTCGTCCCTCCAGTTGTCCCCCGGTCGTCCCCCCTCAGTCGCCCCCCTGGTCGTCCCTCCAGTTGTCCCCCGGTCGTCCCCCCGATCGTCCCCCCGGTCGTCCCTCCAGTTGTCCCCCGGTCGTCCCCCCAGTCGTCCTGCTCCGTCTCTGGGCTCAGATGTGACGTAAATCCTGAGAGCTGCTGGTGAAGCAGCACGAGGTTCTTATTTCTGTTTCCACCAGAAAGCATCTGAAAAATGCGGCAGCAGAGGATTGTGGGGGATTGAGAGCCGGCGCTGGAAAATCAGAGGATCGAGTCGTTGGACTGAAACCTGTAGAAGTTCATTTTTAGTCTCTTTGTTCTGGGTGCTTTTAGTCCGACTGACTGATTCCTTGCTAACAGCACTGCCCCCCCTCTGAGACTGACGTCCTGTCTTGTCTCTGCAGGCTCTGCTCAAGATGGACTGTCAGGGTCTGGTGGCCAGACTGGTCATGGACTTTGTCCTCCTGACCACAGCTGTGGAGCTGGCCGGGCGCTGGAGGGAGCTGGCCGAGAAGCTCGCCAAGGTTTCCCGCCAGCAGATGGACGCTTACGAGGCGCCGCACCGCGACAAGAACGGGGTGGTGGACAGCGAGGTACGAAGCCGACCGTCACTGTTCCCATCCGGTCTGTACACCTCCAGACTCCATGTTGTCCTCTCTCTGTCTGCAGGCCATGTGGAAACCGGCGTATGACTTCCTGGTCACATGGGCGGCTCAGATCGGCGACAGCTACAGGGATGTGATCCAGGAGCTGCACCTGGGCCTGGACAAGATGAAGAACCCCATCACCAAGCGCTGGAAGCACCTGACAGGAACCCTCATCCTGGTCAACTGCCTGGACGCGCTGAGGAGCTCGGCCTTCAGCCCCGCCGTTCAGGACGACTGCGCCATCTGAACTGGCTCGCCCGACACCGGCCCAGTGACTCTGCGCTCTGAACCACTGCTGTCAGGAATGGTCGTGGTGACCAGCCCCCCCACAGTATTCACACAGACTCTTTTAATAGTCTGTCTTGCATAGTTCTGTATTTTTGTACTCTTATTACAGCACACCGTTTTGTAACACAACACTTTGGAACTGTGGATTTTTTCACAAAAACACACTTTTAGATTTGGTATCGTCGTCGTTACTGCAGCCGCGTCTCATGTCTATTTATTTATACATCCAGGAGAAGAAGTCACTTCCTCTTCTCTTCTTCAGGTTCTCTCTCACTGTGGTTGGACACTCGAGCTCTGAATTAAGGAGATCATTTATTCTGCTCACTCAAACTGAAACGATTAATGAAAGTTATTTTACAGAAAATGAATCAGCAGCTGGTTTTTTGTTTCATATCATCAGAAACTGTGTCACTCAGCTGAAAAAATGATCTGGACTCACTTTGTTCTTGTCCCTTTGACCACATCACAGATTGTTTATCAGCAGTTTGTGGCTGTTTGTGCTCATCATGTTAGCTCACCGCCAAAGTCTGAGCTCCACATAGGCTCCGCCTCTTTGGCCGGATTTAAGAGGCGGAGTCAGGCTCAATCTGATTGTCCGTGTTTATTTATACTGAAACTGCAGAATAGGCCTGGAGCTGAGATTCTCAATGAATCTGTGGAATATTCCTTTGATCGGTTCAGCTGCTCCCTCCTGCCTGTGTTACCAAATCTTGCCAAAATTAGTTGAAGCTTCCTGTGCTGCATACTGTATGATGTGGTCGGGCCATCCCAGGTTTGGCTTCAGCCCTTTCTGTCTGTGACTGCAGATTTTTGTGCAAAAGCCTCAAAATAAAATGTAAATATTTGTACATGCCATTCATCTGCTTCAACCTGCGTCTGACTTCAGGCTGTTGTGATCATTTCTCTGTGAACGCACACAGCCAACACAACATCGCAGAGAGGGGGAGGCCTTATCTGGAACAGCAGCAACATGTCGTGTTTGCTGTTATCAGCTGCGTGTTTGTGGGGAAACACGTTGAAGGTAAATGGATGGAGCCGGAGGGAGGAGGCAGGACCGGGTCAGTACTGAAAGATAAGCAGCACATAAATCTGATGATCAGCTCATTTCAGGTTTTTCACTCGTAGTGGAGCAAGCTGAAACACTAAAATGTCTCATTGGCCTCGTTTCTTAATGACCAGTGAACAGAAAATAAGGTGGAACCGTCACGAACAGCACCGCCGACGTGTTAGCACGCTGTAATATCTACACGGCTACATGCCAAAGAGCTCAGCTAACTGCTAACTGATGCAAAGCTGCCCAAAATGAATGTGTTCCTTAGCATTAGCATGGAAATACAGCAGAGGCTCATGGGAATGGAAGATATGTTGGTACAATCCTGCTCAAGAGTTTTAGTCACTTCAGATGTTTGAATCTGGAGGATCTGGTCCAGAGAGATACCCCGAGACCTGGTTCCTGGATCAGTCCGGTCCCCCCTGGACCTGGTTCCAGGATCAGTCTGGTCCCCCCCGGACCTGGTTCCAGAATCAGTCCAGTCCCCCCTGGACCTGGTTCCTGGATCAGTCCGGTCCCCGTCCGGTCCCCCAGAGACCTGCTTCCAAGATCGGTCCGGTCCCCCCCGGACCTGGTTCCAGGATCAGTCTGGTCCCCGTCCAGTCCCCCAGAGACCTGCTTCCAAGATCGGTCCGGTCCCCCCCGGACCTGGTTCCTGGATCAGTCTGGTCCCCGTCCGGTCCCCCAGAGACCTGCTTCCAAGATCGGTCCGGTCCCCCCCAGACCTGGTTCCTGGATCAGTCCGGTCCCCTCTGGACCTGGTTCCAAGATCGGTCCGGTCCCCCCACAGACCTGGTTCTGCTGAGGAGGACTGGTGGGTCAGAGCAAACTGATCCGGTTCAGGTTTCTCTTGGCTGCTCATTGATAAAATCAGAGGATTTCTACTGAAAAACTGTCTGAGACTCAGAGTCCCCGTTTCTGCCTCTCGCTGTCTGTGCTGTTAAACTAAGAAAACCTTAATTAAATACACAGATTAATGGAGGAGAAAAAAGAGCCAAAAGGAGTGGAATTAATTACAGCAGAGTACGAGCTGACATGCTTCAGATCCCGGCCTGCAGTGCTGGTAATGAGCTCCCCCCGGGTGGGGGGGTAATCTGCACAAAGACGGGACTCGGGGCCGCTCATTCAACATGTTGACTTTTCATTGTCATGTTCAACATGTCCGGCTGTTAGCTGCCGGGGATTTGGGCTTTCACTGTACGCTCATTTGGCTTAAGGCTTCATTTTCCAAAAGGGGAAAAAAGTCTTAAATATTGTACTTGCAAATGTTGCTGCGTCGACTTTAAGTGGATTATTGTTTAAAGCTCATAAATACCTGCGGCCTGCATCATGTCGTGCACAGCCCGATGAAATAATGTGCTTTTACAACCCTGTTTTTTTGTGCTAAACCACCGAATGATGTTTTAAAGGATCTGGACTTGGTGTCTTCAGCTCCCTCGTCACGCCTCCTCTGAATGATATATTTCCATTTCTCCGATGCTGTTTCTAAATTTGGCCCTTTGTGGTGACTGAGCATGAACCAGGAAATCAAAGTTGCTGGTAAATACGGAGAGTTTTTAGTTCTCAGAAGAATAAAATCAGCGAGAAGCAGAGAGTTTCCTGCTCCTTCAGTGCAGCACGCTCCATGGCCGCTCATCAAGGACCGGTGTCGCCACCATCTTGCTGCTGAAAAGAAAAGAAAACGGCCATAAGTTTGTGGACACCTCTGTATTTCTTCCTGATATCTGGGGACAGGTGGTGATGGAACAGGATGAGGATGAAGTCCAGACCTCCAGATTCCTCCTGATGGGACATAACGTGACTCCGCCAACTTCTGGCTTTACTCCGAAGTCTCCCAGCTGGACAGCGATGTCTGACGCTTCTGACGATCGTTTGTTTTGGCCAAAGATGGTGACCATGAATAACGGCCGGACATGTGAAGGCTGACACCAGAGTCCAGACCTGGTGTTGTGCAGTCCAGACTGAGTGTGCCCAGAAGGATCACGTTGGGACAAAGACCAGGAGGACTTCACGGTTTTCTCACTCCTAATTCCGAACAGACTCGACGTGTCTCTCATTGTTCACCGTATTTATGTTTCATGTAATTACACGTTCTAACTCTGCTGAAGGCGGGAACCTGCTCGGGTCTGACTCAGTAATAGAAGCTTTTGTTTTTTGACAGCAGAACGTCTCTTTTCGTTAACATCGGTGGACAAGCCTCAGTTTAACTTCAGCTGAGACGACGGGAGCTGTGGCTTCCTGCCAGCTGAACGGGAGCTCCTGTAATTTGAGTCATCTTTTATCATCGGGCTGCCATCTCGCTGTGGCAGCTATCAGCGGCGGAGGGAAAAGGTCAACGTCTGCATGAAGCTCTCAGATCCTTAATGGAACCATTTTCCTCCATCTGAGCATTTATCCCCCAAAAAGGACCTTTCATTTTTTCTTCACTGCTCTCTTGTTTCCTGGTGGAGTTTTAAAAAGCTATTTCCTGTTTCATCTGAAACTTGTTGAAACCTGTTAAAGGCCGACGGGCCAAACACACGATGTCATCATCCATCCGACTTCATGAACAAAAACAGGAATGAAGTTCTGAGTCAACCACGTTAAAAATGGGAGTGAACACAGATTACTGATGATTTCAAACCCCAAAACGTTTTTATTTACCTGACGTTGTTTTTTAATGGTTTTTTTGTACAGCAGCAAATTAATAACAAAAAGACAATAAACAATAAGTAGTAAATCTGCTTTCTGTGAATTAAATGTTTGTTCAAAGGAAATTAGTTTGGCTTGATTTATAAAAGTGAATATTATAAAAGCAGCAGAGCTGCGAAAACAAATAAACTGCTAATAAAATGATGGTGATTTCTCAGCTTAAACAGTCAACAGTGTTCGACCAATCAGTGTTCACCACCGGCAGGGTCAAAGGTCACTAGGGAGGCGGGACGGGAAACATGGCCGCCAAAGCAAAGAAGAAGAGGAGGAGAAGGCGGACAGTGTGGAGGTGAGTTAATGAATGTAACATGTTGACTTTCAGGGCCACGTGGAGAATGAAGAGATAGGTCCCAAGGAAGGGAGGGAGGAAGGGAGGAAGGGAGGAAGGGAGGAAGGGAGGAAGGAAGGAAGGAAGGGAGGAAGGGAGGAAGGAAGGGAGGAAGGAAGGAAGGGAGGAAGGGAGGGTGGGAGGGAGGAAGGAAGGGAGGAAGGGAGGAAGGAAGGGAGGGAGGAAGGAAGGGAGGAAGGGAGGAAGGAAGGGAGGAAGGAAGGAAGGGAGGAAGGGAGGGTGGGGAGGGAGGAAGGAAGGGAGGAAGGGAGGAAGGAAGGGAGGGAGGAAGGAAGGGAGGAAGGAAGGGAGGGAGGAAGGAAGGAAGGGAGGAAGGGAGGGTGGGAGGAAGGAAGGGAGGAAGGGAGGGTGGGAGGAAGGAAGGAAGGGAGGAAGGGAGGGTGGGAGGAAGGAAGGGAGGAAGGGAGGGTGGGAGGAAGGAAGGGAGGAAGGAAGGGAGGAAGGAAGGAAGGGAGGAAGGAAGGGAGGAAGGAAGGGAGGGAGGAAGGAAGGGAGGGAGGGAGGGAGGAAGGAAGGGAGGAAGGGAGGGAGGGAGGGAGGGAGGAAGGAAGGAAGGGAGGAAGGAAGGGAGGAAGGAAGGGAGGAAGGGAGGGAGGGAGGGAGGGAGGAAGGAAGGGAGGAAGGGAGGGAGGGAGGATGGGAGGAAGGGAGGGAGGAAGGAAGGGAGGGAGGAAGGGAGGGAGGAAGGAAGGGAGGGAGTCCCCGTCCTCACTCGTCCTCACTTGTCCTCCCCCGTCCTCACCTGTCCTCACTCGTCCTCACCCGTCCTCCCCCGCCCTCACCCATTCTCCCCATCCTCACTCGTCCTCCCCCATCCTCCCCCGTCCTCACCTGTCCTCCCCCGTCCTCACCCGTCCTCCCCCGTCCTCCCCCGTCCCCCCGTCCTCACTCGTACTCCCCCGTCCTCACCTGTCCTCCCTCGTCCTCACCCGTCCTCCCCCATCCTCCCCCGTCCTCACCTGTCCTCCCCCGTCCTCCCCCATCCTCCCCCGTCCTCCCCCGTCCCCCCCGTCCTCACTCGTATTCCCTTGTCCTCACCTGTCCTCCCCCAACCTCACCTGTCCTCCCTCGTCCTCACCTGTCCTCCCCCGTCCTCCCCCGTCCCCCCCGTCCTCACTCGTATTCCCTTGTCCTCACCTGTCCTCCCCCATCCTCACCTGTCCTCCCTCGCCCTCACCTGTCCTCCCTCGTCCTCACCTGTCCTCCCTCGCCCTCACCTGTCCTCCCCCGTCCTCACCTGTCCTCCCCCGTCCTCCCCCGTCCTCCCCCGTCCTCACTCGTCCAGCTGGTTTGTGTTGTTGTTGCGGCAGCAGTTTGTGTGTCTGCTGACTGAGTGAGAACAGAGTGTGTTTGTTCTCACAGCAGATCTCTGATGAGGAAGGTGAGCTGGATCGAAACCTGGCAGGGAGTCTGACAGCCTGTGTGTGCTCAGCCCCGTCGGGCCCCCCGCTGTGTGGGTGAGGGGGAGATAAGGAGCTTTAACAAACAGAAACCAGAGCAGAGAGAGACAGAGGAGATTATTTCATAACTCACATCGTGTCCTTTTTATTTCTGAATGCTTTGTGCTCATTATTCGACTGTTTTGTCAAATCCAGTTTTCATTGTGGAATTTAAATCATTTTAATCTTTAAAAACATTATTACACATCTGCCTGTTTAATTCTTCAGGTTGAAGCTTCAAGGTTTTTTTTTTCATGTTGCTGTGTTGAAATTGTAAAATGACTTTCACTCATATTGTGAAATTGAATTAAAGCTTTAGTGCAGAATGTTTGAAGTGACACTGCAGACCTCCGGTTCACCCTCCAGCCACTGTAAACAGGAGCTGTTTGTGTTGGTCAGACCGACAAAGGTTTTAAATTAAAACCCAACACAAACAGGCGGTCACTCTGGGTTCTATCTGCTGCTTCTGATTGGCCTGTTCAGTGTTGATGCTGTCATGACATCATCGGTGGAGCTGATAGATACCTGCGTCCTTGGCTGAGTCACGTGACCCTGTTCAGCCGGTTTACACACTGTTAGCATGCTAAGCTCAAACACTGGACAAATATCAGTCACCAATCAGCTCTGTACATGAAGTGAACGTACCAGGCTAATCCAGCAAGTCCTTCCCACTCATGGAAGGGTGGAGTCTGTCACCTCTCCTTCAGAAACGTTAGCCCTTCGTCTCCGTGGAAACCTCTCTGGTTTGAAGGAGGACACTGAAGAGCAGCTAGAAAAAACCTCCGTCTGTCAGCTGAACTCAACAGATCTGACACGACGGAAAAGAGTTCACATGATCTACTAAAGGGGTCCATTTATCACCTTTGGGTGGGAGGTGGTCCGTCTGCTTTATTGTTTTCATTTGGTATTCTGAATGAGTCCCATTCAGGCTGTGGGCCGAAATCTGAACCAAACAGAATGAAACATAAAAAAAGCCTACGAGCTGCAGCAAAGAGAGAGGACGTGTCTCCGTGCTGTTATCTGGTGAAGTCGTGTGGAATGCTGTTGATCGTTCTGCCTGCAGCTCTGACTGTTCTAAGGGTGGAGGGTTCATGGTAAAAACAGCATGACTGGATAATTAGAAGTCGTATTTCTCTTCCGTCCTTTGATTCCTCTGTGCTGCTCTCTCGGCCTCTCCATCAGCTCAGAGCCGATCCGTGGACACGCCCCTTCGTGCCTCGTTTTCCTCCGTCGTTCCTTCTGATCCGTTTCTGAGTTCGTAAACATCCAGAGCTCGACAAGCACAAACACAACCGCTTCATTAATTTGAGCTTCTGGACGAGGCCGAGCCGCCGCTGTGCCAACAAAACACTCAGCTCCCAGTAAACACTGGCGCCATGGCAACCACTGGAGCACAGCATGCATGTCTCCATGGCAACCTTTATGCATGTGAGTATATGAGTGTGCCAGAGAGAGTGATGGAGAAAGAAAAGGAGGCTGATGGCTGAGAGACAGCGACGCAGGAGTTCACACTTCTGAAGGGCAACAGCACAGTTTTCTCAAAGGCCTGCTCCACCCCCCACCCTCCATCCTGCTCCTCCATCCTCACCCTCTCCTTCCACCCTCCACCCCCCACCCTCCATCCTGCTCCACCCCCCACCCTCCATCCTGTTCCTCCATCCTCACCCTCTCCCTCCACCCTCCACCCCCCACCCTCCATCCTGCTCCTCCATCCTGCTCCTCCATCCTCACCCTCTCCTTCCACCCTCCATCCTGCTCCACCCCCCACCCTCCATCCTGCTCCTCCATCCTCACCCTCTCCTTCCACCCTCCACCCCCCACCCTCCATCCTGCTCCTCCATCCTCACCCTCTCCCTCCACCCTCCATCCTGCTCCTCCATCCTCACCCTCTCCTTCCACCCTCCACTCCCCACCCTCCATCCTGCTCCTCCATCCTCACCCTCTCCCTCCACCCTCCATCCTGCTCCTCCATCCTCACCCTCTCCCTCCATCCTCCATCTTGTTCCTCCATCCTCACCCTCTCCCTCCATCCTCCATCCTCATCCTCTCCCTCCACCCTCCACCCTCTGCTCCAGTTTAATGACGGATGTTTAGGAGAGCTCTGCAGACCTCCATTTTATTGGCACTAAAGTGGTGAAAAATCAGCCGCCAACATCAGTCGAAGCTGTTCAGAACCAAACCAGACCAAATGTGGAGCTTAATGGGGGAATATGGGCCTCAGAGTCATCAAGAAGATGGTGGACATGACGGTAAACATCACTCCTACTGAACACCAGCAGCAGATAAGTTAGAGACCTGAAGGTGTCTGTTAAAATCTCAACTGTCATTGAGGGTAACCATGGCAACCGCACTTCTACCGTTGACTGACCTCGCCTGACCTTTGAGTGTTCTATCAGCCTCATCTGCTACTTAGTGAAGGGAGAAGTTTTCATAGTTGTCCTTTTGTCGACCAAACAAATCCCAAACCAACACCGACAGAATCCTAACGACACTGTGTGTGTGTGTTTTGTGTGTTTTGTGTGCGTGTACAGCTCATTCCCCTGAGCGGTACAGCCTCACCATTATAAACATCACCGTTGTGCTGTAGTTTATTTTAGAAGTTCAGAGTCTGACTGACTGATAAGACAGGCCAAATCTCTGGTCTCTGCTCCCCTGAGGATGAGCCCTCTGGGTGTTTGCTGAGGAGATCAGTTTACTTTGAATAAATTATTGGCCAACAGAGAAGAAAACCAAAGTTGGTGTCTAAATGCGTCGGCGGTTCCTAACTGGAGGTTTGTGGCCCCTTCAAAGAGAAAATAAGATTCACGTGAATCGCTGGCGAACATCCACCGAGCAGCCATAACATGATGTTGGACCATTTTTCAAACGTTCATCTGCCCACTGACAGGTATCCATGGTAACCAGGCGTAATGACGTCACCTGCTAGTGGTCATAATGTTTTGGCTGATCAGAGTATCCGTTCACAGACAGAAACACCACTTTGAGCAGGAACGCTCTGACACGAAGCCCGAAAAGAGAATCAGCAGCTCCGTCAGTACACCTCCACCTCCAGCAGCTACCTGCTGCAGGCTGCTCACGTGTTTCTGCCAGAAACAACTGCAGAAGGTTTTTATTCTTCAGCCGTCATCCCAGATGACGTTTCTCTATCGTGACTGACATATTTTAGCGGTTCATAGTTCATCACTTAAACGCTGAAGTGAGAAATGTTGGTTGGTTGTTGGTTGATCATTCACACTGAAAGTTCAACACTGTGTCTGACAGAGATTTATCCTGATCAGTCCTGATGAAAAAGGCAGCTGACCTGTTGAAGCCCCCCCTCCTCACTGAGACAGTCCCCTGACCCCTGACCCCTGACCCCCGCCCCCTCCTGAGGACGGTGGGTGGAGGCCTGAGGTCAAAACGCTGATCTTCGATTGTTGAAACCTGACCGAAGAGCTCGGCTCTGAAACTTCAGACTCGTTTTCTACAGCCTGATTAAAATGAGCTCTTCGGGGTCATTAGGGGATCATGGTCTGATGTCAGCACCGCAATATCCTGCAGGTCCGACTTTAAAGCCTCAGACAGGATCTGATCTGGAAACGCTTTTTGCTTCATCACCGTCCACTCTTCATTTGTTACGAGACATTAAACCGTCTGTGTGCACTGAATTATGTGGATCTGTGAAGAACTGCTGAACTCCAACCTGCAGAATCAGCTGCACGTTAAACTCACTCGCTCGTTCAGACAACACAACTCTGCTGCTTCCTTATTAAAAATGTGCCTCTGAGCTCCTGAACAGATTCAAATATGAGGCGGACTCAGATCTGGTCTGTGGGCGGATGGAGCATTAATGGCTGCTGTGAAGACAACAATATCCTGCAATGTGAAAGAAAACAGACCCTGAATGTTATTTCAGCTTCTGGGGGGCAAACAGACTTCATTCATGTTCAGCCTCCAGTGCACCCCGGGAATGATATCCTGGAAATGAATCAGGCTTCAGGGAATAAACACAGAAGGTGGAAGGAGCAGGAGGGGGGGGACATTCTGTGGAACGATGATGAAGGAGGAATGAAGACGATGGAGACGTGTGCACACATGCTGACTGACTGTGTGTGTTTGTGTGTTTCAACATGTTCAGGCTTCTCCTTCTTTATTTATTTTAACACTCAAAAAAATAGACAGCTGCTGACACTGATGAAGATGAAGAAGCATCAGTTTGTAGTCAGACTTTGCCATCTAGTGGGCTAAAGTAGAAGAACAGGCAGTTTCTGAATTCAGGCCGATGGAGAGGATGAACATGTTTCACCATAAATGTAACACCGCTGCAGCAGGAGAAGAAATTACTACCTGAGTCAACGCGTAAGTTTGGATGGACTCTTCGATTTTACATTTCACTGTCAGAGATCGCAGCTTCAGGTATAAATATAAATGAGAATAAAATCTGATTTTCATTTAGGTAGAGTCCATCAGGGGAGGAAAAGGTAAGGGATACTTTGCTGGGCTATGATCGTACCTCACTTTGATTTTTATGTTTTTTTTTAAATTGACTTAAGCTATGAAACAAAGTAAATATTAATTTAAACCCCTAACAAAATGTTTTAACGTCATCTCATTTAATAGCCCACCGAGTTGATGAAAACATCATACAATGTTTAGCCATTTTTACTGAAGTAATTAAAAAAGTGACGATGTGTACACGAACAAAATAAAATTTACTAATTTAAAAAAAAGAGATTAACATTTGAATTCTGCTGAGCCAACAGAAAGAAGGCAGAGCCGCCACCACCTCTGACAGAGGCTGAGGAGCTGAGGTCACCCGGGGGTCACCACCACCACCTCTGACAGAGGCGGAGGAGCTGAGGTCACCGGGGTCACCACCACCACCTCTGACAGGCTGAGGAGCTGAGGTCACCGGGGTCACCACCACCACCTCTGACAGAGGCTGAGGAGCTGAGGTCACCGGGGTCACCACCACCACCTCTGACAGAGGCTGAGGAGCTGAGGTCACCGGGGTCACCACCACCACCTCTGACAGAGGCTGAGGAGCTGAGGTCACCGGGGTCACCACCACCACCTCTGACAGGCTGAGGAGCTGAGGTCACCTGGGGTCACCACCACCTCTGACAGGCTGAGGAGCTGAGGTCACCCGGGGTCACCACCACCACCTCTGACAGAGGCTGAGGAGCTGAGGTCACCGGGGTCACCACCACCACCTCTGACAGAGGCTGAGGAGCTGAGGTCACCGGGGGTCACCACCACCTCTGACAGGCTGAGGAGCTGAGGTCACCGGGGGTCACCACCACCTCTGACAGAGGCTGAGGAGCTGAGGTCACCGGGGTCACCACCACCACCTCTGACAGGCTGAGGAGCTGAGGTCACCGGGGTCACCACCACCACCTCTGACAGAGGCTGAGGAGCTGAGGTCACCGGGGTCACCACCACCACCTCTGACAGGCTGAAGAGCTGAGGTCACCGGGGTCACCACCACCACCTCTGACAGAGGCTGAGGAGCTGAGGTCACCGGGGGTCACCACCACCTCTGACAGGCTGAGGAGCTGAGGTCACCGGGGGTCACCACCACCACCTCTGACAGGCTGAGGAGCTGAGGTCACCGGGGTCACCACCACCACCTCTGACAGGCTGAGGAGCTGAGGTCACCGGGGTCACCATCACCACCTCTGACAGGCTGAGGAGCTGAGGTCACCGGGGTCACCACCACCACCTCTGACAGGCTGAGGAGCTGAGGTCACCGGGGTCACCACCACCACCTCTGACAGGCTGAGGAGCTGAGGTCACCGGGGTCACCACCACCACCTCTGACAGAGGCTGAGGAGCTGAGGTCACCGGGGTCACCACCACCACCTCTGACAGAGGCGGAGGAGCTGAGGTCACCGGGGTCACCCCCCAGGACACAAGTGCCTACATCAGGTGGAAGTATAAACTGCTGTCTTTACAAAATAAAACTTATATATAACACTTCTTGTATATATGCATTTGGACTAAGTTGGCCTTGGACATCAATCTGATTGGGAATGAACGGACAGTCCATGTCCAACAGCTGTCTTTGTGTGGGAGGAGACAGGTAGAAACTCGGGGTTTGTCTGTTACCATGGTGACTGACTGAGTTTTCACATAACCTGCTTTCTGAAATATTTCTCTGAACATCACACCGTTCATTAGACTTTAATTTAACAACAAAAACTACTTTAAACACTTAATAATAAATAAACAGCTCTGCTCATTAACATGTCTTTGTGTCCACACCCAGCAGACCAGACGGAAACTCGTTGTCTTTTGTGTCTCTTTGCATAACAACACAACCAAAACTGGATGTGGAGCGACAACAGGAAGGAGACAGACCGACTCAGGCTGGACACAAGATGGAGCCGCAGCTTCACTTTTAGAGACTTTGTTGGTCAAAAACCTGAAATCAGCAACACCAAACCAGTCCAAAACCAGGCCTGAGTCTGGACTGGGTTTTTCCCAGACCAGACTGGAGTCTGGACCAGGCCTGAATCTGGACCGGGTCTGTCCCAAACCAGGCTGGAGTCTGGACCAGGCCTGAATCTGGACCGGGTCTGTCCCAAACCAGGCTGGAGTCTGGACCAGGCCTGAGTCTGGACTGGGTTTTTCCCAGACCAGACTGGAGTCTGGACCAGGCCTGAATCTGGACCGGGTCTGTCCCAAACCAGGCCTGAGTCTGGACTGGGTTTTTGAGTCTGGACTGGGTTTTTCCCAGACCAGACTGGAGTCTGGACCAGTCCTGAATCTGGACCAGGTCTGTCCAAAACAAGGCCTGAGTCTGGACCAGGCCTGAATCTGGACCGGGTCTGTCCCAAACCAGGCTGGAGTCTGGACCAGGCCTGAATCTGGAACGGGTCTGTCCAAAACAGGGGCTGAGTCTGGACCAGGTCTGTCCAAAACCAGGCCTGAGTCTGGACTGGGTTTTTCCCAGACCAGACTGGAGTCTGGACCAGGCCTGAATCTGGACCAGGTCTGTCCAAAACAAGGCCTGAGTCTGGACCAGGCCTGAATCTGGAACGGGTCTGTCCAAAACAGGGGCTGAGTCTGGACCAGTCCTGAATCTGGACCAGGTCTGTCCAAAACAAGGCCTGAGTCTGGACCGGGTCTGTCCAAAACAAGGCCTGAGTCTGGACCAGGCCTGAATCTGGACCGGGTCTGTCCAAAACAGGGCCTGAGTCTGGACCGGGTCTGTCCAAAACAAGGCCTGAGTCTGGACCAGGCCTGAATCTGGACCGGGTCTGTCCAAAACAGGGCCTGAGTCTGGACCGGGTCTGTCCCACATCCAACCTCATGCTGCTTTTCCATGTAGACCAGATGTAGACCTGAACCAGGACTGGACCAGGACCTGGTCCGACAGGATATGACCCCTGATGATCCTGAAGCTGGTGGCCTTCAGGTCCTGGTTCCTGTGGACCAGCAGGTGGCGCAGGAACACAACCAGACTTCGGTGATCCGGTTTCACGGGCCTGTGACGTCACAGCGGCTTTATTTCGTCTCGTTTTGTGTATTCGTGTTGTTGTGTTGCTGTGTTTGTGAGTCTGGTGCGTTCAGGCTCCGGC
Source organism: Echeneis naucrates (assembly GCF_900963305.1). Classification (NCBI taxonomy): domain Eukaryota; kingdom Metazoa; phylum Chordata; class Actinopteri; order Carangiformes; family Echeneidae; genus Echeneis; species Echeneis naucrates. Next base: position 891,798 of record NC_042531.1, on the reverse strand, counting down.
CCCCTCATTGGCACAGGGCCCGGCGGGGAGGAGCGTCACGGGGGGGCTTTAGTCTCAGCCCCACAACAGACTCAGATCAGCTGCAGACACCGAGAGGACGCACCGAGGACAGTCCGGCTCCGACCGGGACCACATCTGCATCTGGATCTGCTTTGATTCGGGTTCGGTTTGGTTAGCGGGACGCAGCCAGAACCCCCAGAGCCGGACCGGGTTGATCGCGTCTGTGGATCTCAGTCTTCGCGGGGGGTGGGGGGGGGTCAGTGGTAGAGACGGGTCTGGAGGTTGGACCCCCTCAGCTGGTCCAGGAGGACCCGGTTTTAACGTGGACTGTGAGGAGAATACTAATGAGTCCGGCTGAGACGCACCGCGGCCCCCGCTGCAGCTGAGGGCTGCCCGGAGACCGGAGACCGGAGACCGGAGACCCGGACCGGAGACCGGAGACCGGAGTGGAGACCGGAGACCGCAGACCGGAGACCGGAGTGGAGACCGGAGACCCGGACCGGAGGCAGGAGACCCGGACCGGAGACCGGAGTGGAGACCGGAGACCCGGACCGGAGGCAGGAGACCCGGACCGGAGACCGGAGACCGGAGTGGAGACCGGAGACCCGGACCGGAGGCAGGAGACCCGGACCGGAGACCGGAGACCGGAGTGGAGACCGGAGACCGGAGACCGGAGTGGAGACCGGAGACCGCAGACCGGAGTGGAGACCGGAGACCCGGACCGGAGGCAGGAGACCCGGACCGGAGACCGCAGACCGCAGACCGGAGACCGCAGACCCGGACTACAGACCTGGGCTCGGTCTCCACCTGAGGTCTCCACCTGAGGACCCCCCCCCCCGGCCCAGGATCAGGACTGCTGACTGCACCATCATGGGGAACAGCTTCTCCAACATCTCCGCCTTCCAGTCGCTCCACATCGTCATGCTGGGTCTGGACTCTGCCGGGAAGACCACCGTCCTCTACAGACTCAAGTTCAACGAGTTCGTCAACACGGTCCCGACCATCGGCTTCAACACCGAGAAGATCCGGCTCAGCAACGGGACCGCCAAAGGCATCAGCTGTCACTTCTGGGACGTGGGGGGGCAGGAGAAGCTCCGGCCGCTCTGGAAGTCCTACAGCCGCTGCACCGACGGGATCATCTACGTGGTGGACTCGGTGGACGTGGACCGGCTGGAGGAGGCCAAGACCGAGCTGCACAAGGTGACCAAGTTCGCGGAGAACCAGGGAACCCCCCTGCTGGTCATCGCCAACAAGCAGGACCTGCCCCGCTCCCTGCCGGTGGCCGACATCGAGAAGCAGCTGGCCCTGCAGGAGCTCGGTCCGGCCACCACCTACCACATCCAGCCGGCCTGCGCCATCATCGGAGAGGGGCTGCATGAGGGCATGGACAAGCTGTACGAGATGATCGTGAAGAGGAGGAAGAGCCTGAAGCAGAAGAAGAAACGGTAACAGGGTCTGGACCGGAGGAGGAGCAGGCGGGCCTGTTCTTCTGCTGCTGTATCAGACTCTGTGGGCGGGGCCCCGGGGGGCCCTCTGGCCCTCTGGCCCTCTGCCCTTCTCTGTTTTGTCTCTTTGGGGCGTTGAAGTAGCCTTTCCTCTGGACGGGCCGAGGACAGAACTCCACTACGTTGCACTTTTCATGTCCGAACACTCAGCAGACAACGACACTGTACGGAGAGCTGACGGAGAGCAGGACTGAAGTATTTTTGAATATTAAAAGATTTAAAAATCTGTGATTTGGGTGACTGTTCTTCATTTACATGTGACCATGATGATGAGGGTGCCAACAGGAAGTGTGTAATTTCTTTATCCAGACGTGCTCAGTGGGATCAGGGAGAGGTCAGAGGTCACAGAGGCTTCTCTGCAATGTGAGTAAAGGCCTGCGCACATTTTCCTTCACCGCCTTCTTGCACGTGAAGGGAACATGTGGCGCGAAGTCGAAGCTCGTTTGTGAAATTTATGGATCTGCATTGCGGAGACGAGTGTTGAGCTTCACAGCAGCTGCAGCGTTAAAGCGTCCAGAGTCCAGAGCTTCCCTCCGCTCTCTCATTCAGCTGGAAACTTATTTGTTCATCAGTTTTGGAGAAAAACATTTTGGGCAGCTGTGAAACATCCAGATTAGTCCACGAGCTGCTGGGGAAGAGTTCAGGTTTCCATCTGTGACGTGAATTTAAAATGTTCAGACAACATTCTCATAAACATGTTTAAATATTCTGTTTCTCTGATGACAGACTCAAAGATTTGTCAGGTTCTGGACGGTTCTGGACTCAGAATAGTTTGAGACTAAAGGCTGAGGCTGTAAACGGACTCAGCTTCACTCTGAGCACGTTTCCATTCAGACAGTCGTGAGGACTCTGACCACATCTGACTAAAACGTCTCTGATTGAAGTCAGATTTTAAATCCAGGACTTTTATTTGTGGTTTTTGTCTTTTTCATTGAAGGTCTTAATGTGTTTTTGTGCTCAGCTGAAATCAGAGACTAAATGAATCTTGGTATCTGAGTGTTTAACCTTCAGCTTTAAAGGTCCAGACGGTCTGAAGGTAGACCTCCATGTGATTCTAAATCAGGTATTTGAAAACTGAACCTTTACAGCAGGGGCTTCTGGATCAGGATTTGGTTTTTGGTCTTTGGTCTCATTGCTTGGTTTTCCTACCTTGAAAGATCCTGGACCAGGATCATCTGGATTAGCTGAGACCATGACTCAGCATCTGAGAGGTTTTTCTTTTTAGCTTCTATTCGAACCCAAATTCATCTTTTAAGTTCTAAGAAGTGATTCTGGACTGAAAGAGGCTCTGCAGACCCTTTGGCCTTTTCCCAGAGACCATAAACTGATGAGGAAAGACCAGCTAAAGGTGCAACATGTTAGCATAGCAGCAGGCTCTCTGAACACTTAGCTCTGTTAGCATAGCAGCAGGCTCTCTGAACAGTTAGCTCTGTTAGCGTAGCAGCAGCCTCTCTGAACAGTTAACTCTGTTAGCGTAGCAGCAGCCTCTCTGAACAGTTAGCTCTGTTAGCGTAGCTGCAGCCTCTCTGAACAGTTAGCTCTGTTAGCGTAGCAGCAGGCTCTCTGAACAGTTAGCTCTGTTAGCGTAGCAGCAGGCTCTCTGAACAGTTAGCTCTGTTAGCGTAGCAGCAGGCTCTCTGAACAGTTAGCTCTGTTAGCGTAGCAGCAGGCTCTCTGAACAGTTAGCTCTGTTAGCGTAGCAGCAGGCTCTCTGAACAGTTAGCTCTGTTAGCGTAGCTGCAGCCTCTCTGAGCAGTTAGCTCTGTTAGCGTAGCAGCAGGCTCTCTGAACAGTTAGCTCTGTTAGCGTAGCAGCAGTCAGCCTTAAAATAAACATTACTACTTTATCCAGGAGCAGCAGTCGTTGCCTGGTAACAGCTGAACCCAGAACCATCCTATTGGAGGATTAACGGCACGGCGACATGTGAGGTCATCTAAAAATAAAACACAACCTGCAGCCAATCAGAGCGCAGTACGCCTGCCCACCGGCCGGTTAAATAAGATGACATTGATGCCAATTACATCGTCAGTTCCTGCAGATTTCGTTCTCAGCTGCAGGTTGGAGCCAACTGATCGCAAACTGTTTCACTTCAGCAGGTTTAGGCGGGAACTTCGGCCACTGAGGATTCTTCAGACCGTCGTCGACGTGTGTGTTTGGTAGAAACAGGCTCAGAAATAAAACACAAAAAGACAGCCCTGTCATCTCAGGGATACCCGTTGCTATGGCAACAGGACCAACCCCGGCCCGTCCTATGATTCGTTCATGCGGTTTTCTCGTGTTGCCGCAGCTTCTCTGTTCATTCATGTTTACGCCACATTTGCCGCCGTTCGTCTTCAGTCTGTTTGTTTAACTGAGTTTAGCTGGAGTTCACTTCCTGGCCGGCTGTGTGATGTGAGTCAGTAAACCTGGCCCTGGGCGTGTGTCACACCATTTTCAGGTTGACGTCCTGCAGTCTGATCCTCGTCATAGTGAAAGTTGAACCTCCAGCAGACGGGTCTGAAAATACAAACACTGACAACATTTGTGTTGATATGAGGACGTTTTGTTTGAGTCTCCGCTGTAGTTTGTGTTTAGATCAGAGTTTCCTCTCCATGATGAGCAGACAATGAGCACGTACATGTTGATTTAGGTCAAACACATGTGCTTTGTTTCAGTCAGAGCTGGTTTTTTATTTGTTGCTGCCCCCCCTTTGTTGGTGTCTCCCATTGCTCTCCAATTATCTCCTAAAGCAGGAACAGAACTGTCTGCTGGAGCAAAACAAACTGCTGATTAGAGAGCAGCGTGTCTTTGTGCCGCCTCGATCACCACCGAAATTAAAAGATAATAAGCCGACACTGTTTGTGGAGCACACCACGGCAGTCTTGCTTGTCCGTCAGCATGCATGTTGGTGGGGGAGGGGTCGACTCTTCACCAGCTGACTCACCAGAGCTGGAAAACATTTTCTGCGGCTGAGTTTGTCACAAATCACCTCTAATTGTGTCATCGGGGTCATCTCAGAGTGGACTCTGAAAGACAGCCACCGCAGGCAGGAAATCATCTGAGGAGCTGTCAGGTTGCATTATGGGACATGTGATGACACATGTTAGCATTGTTAGCATCTTTTATTCTTTATGTCAGCCAGCTTTGACACAGCTGATGGTCCAGGTTCATCTTCATCTCCTTTTACAGTGAACACAGAGACAAGCTCAGAGCTGCCGTCTGTTTGACTCACCTGTCTGAGGCCCAGTTTGACAGGACGCTCTGAGAAGTGAACACAGAACGTGGTTTTTGTTTTCCCTCCTGATGATGGATGGGCCTGCAGCTTCACTGAGCTGCTGTTGGATTATGCAGTATCTGACAGGCCTTTTGTCATCGCATAAAATACATAATTCATCCAAACCTAACAGCCAGGAAGCAAAAAGAATGGGCCTGTGTGTGTGTGAGTGAGAAAGATACTGGGGGGGGGCAAGTCTGTCCTGGTGCCAAGATGGATAGTCTAGACTGGCAGTGTCGTGGCTCGGTGTCCCTGAAGGCCTCGCCTCCTTATACAGGCATGTTTCTGCTCCCAGACTAAACTGCAGCAGCAATGCATTCATCAATCTGCTGAACAAACCGCAGCTCAGGGGGGGAGAAACCAACACACACCTCCCTGCCCCTGGACACTGTCGCACAACACAACCGCACAATTATGTCCTTCACACATGGTGACAATTCCAGTTACCAACTGAAAAACGAAGGTCGGACACATTTAGTTCGTCCTCAGTGAGTCAGGTAGGAGAAGGATCATCTGAGTCTCCAGACCTGGTCCTGGTCCTGGTCCTGGTCCGGGACTCTGCATAGAGTGTTTACTGGCTCTGACTGGTGTTGATGTAAAAACACCATCAGAGTGAACACATGGCTTCTTCTACTGTGACGACTGAGGGATTTCATTCGACTGGACGCAGCGCAGCGTGTTGTTGTATATTTAGAGAGCTGGATGAATGATCCCAATGACCTCAGTGACCTCAGTGACCTCAGAGATCTCCGAGATCTCATAGATCTCGGTGATCGTAGTGATCTTGGTGATCTCATAGATCTCTGTGATCTTAATGGTCTCATAGATCTCGGTGATCTTGGTGATCTCTGTGATCTCATAGATCTCGGTGATCTCAGTGATCTCAGAGATCTCTGTGATCTTAATGATCTCATAGATCTCTGTGATCTCTGTGATCTCAGAGATCTCATAGATCTCGGTGATCTTAATGATCTCATAGATCTCGGTGATCTTAGTGATCTTAGTGATCTTGGTGATCTTAATGATCTCATAGATCTTGGTGATCTCAGTGATCTCATAGATCTCGGTGATCTTAATGATCTCATAGATCTCGGTGATCTTGGTGATCTCTGTGATCTCATAGATCTCGGTGATCTCAGTGATCTTGGTGATCTCTGTGATCTCATAGATCTCTGTGATCTTAATGATCTTAATGATCTCATAGATCTCGGTGATCTCAGTGATCTCATAGATCTCTGTGATCTTAATGATCTCATAGATCTCGGTGATCTCAGTGATCTCATAGATCTCTGTGATCTCAGTGATCCCAGTGTCTCCTCTGACAGTGAACCAGTTTGTTGAAAACCAGGAGCCTTTGTGATGTGAATGTCAGCCATGATGAGAACAGTCGGTTCACTGGTCTGACTGTTGTTGTCACAGCAACACATACACACAGAAGGTATAGAAGCAGAACAATAAGAGTGTGACCTATTTATGAACAATATTTGTCTTTTTGGGCGACTGAATGTGCAGAAATAGCTGATTGACATACTCCAGACTCTGAACCAGGTTTCCTTTTGGCCAGATTCTGGCCGTGGTTTTATTTCCCCAGCTAAAACAGGATCTTTATGTTCCTGCTTCTTTAAATGACTCAGATTGAATGTCGGTGTTTAAACGGTCCTTCAGACTGTGATCCAATGGAAACCAGTCTGACACAAAACTAAAGCCCATCTTACTTTGGTCACTTCAGTAAAGTTTACTGGTGGTTTCTTTTTATGAAAGAAAGAATCAGAATAGTTTCTCATCATGTGTTTCTCACTTCCTTTCAACATGACAATAAAAATCCAGTGACTCACCTTGTTTTCTGTTTTAGAGCCACATGAAGGCTGTTTATTCATCGCTTTGTTTTTCCTTATAAAGTTATAATTTTGAATTACTCTTCAGTCTTAAAAGGGATAGAAGCTCAGAAAACAAGGAAACCAAACACAGCCTCCTTATTTTAGGTTGAAGCTTTGCCTTTGAGGAGGAAACTGAAGATTTGAATTGTTAAAATCATACATCGTGGTCTCTGTGTTGGAACATTTAACACATTTTTCTGGCCCTCATACATCCATCCTTTCTTGGTCTTCCAGTTTCTTCAGTCTGAACTCCGCCCAGCTGGTTCAGGAACATCCAGGTCAGGGGACTTTTTGACGCTCAGGGACTGAAACCAGAACCTGGTTCCTTTTGTTCCTGGTCTCCTGAAAAAGGCCGTCCAGCCTGTTTTCACTGATGGCTGTAGAATATCGAGTTTCGTGGCGGCTCATTGTGGCTGTCTTGAATTTAGGGCTGAACCCTCTGAGTGTTTATTCTGCTGAGCAGCATCAGATTATTTATCAGACGGCACAGAGCAGATATTTGTAAATCCAGATCCTCAGCTCCGGCTCCTCAGTCATTATTCATATTGCCCTTCTCCTCAGAGACCGAGCTGGATCAGATGAATGGGAGTGAATTAGTTACCTCTGCTTTGAGGTTGGGGCTTTGATGTGGGGGGGTTATCTGAAGGTCTGAGGATCTGGGTCTCCCAGTCTGCCTAAGAACAGGTTTCTTCTTCAGTTCAGGTCTTTCAGATGGAAATGCTGCAGACTTTTTGTTGCCCCAGTTTTTGTGTTTGCTCTCGGAGCCTCCTCCCACTCACCGTCTCTGTTCTTCCTCCCATCATCCTCCGGCTTCCCACAGACATCGGCTTTGTGTGTTATTGTGTGTCATTGTGTGTCGGCTCTGCTGCTCTCAGTAAGAACACACGGCCTGATGTTGTCTTTATTTCCTTCCTCTTTGTGCTGTTGTTGAGGAACTCAGCGATGCTCTGAACACAGATTTATTTCTTCACATCAACTCCAAATAATGTCACTGCAAACTGAACTGATGTGAATTCATTTGTTCATGCTACACATTGTAAAGAATGTTTGCGGTCACAAGTTTCTTATGGACCTCACAAATTTGTCTGCATGAAACCAGTTTAGTTTGTATGTATGAGCATTTAATTTAAAGACAACTGACTGAACACTGATATAAAGCTGGAGAACTCTGGAGAAGTCTCCTGTTAATCATTCTGGTTTTATGGCCTCGGCTGCGCTCAGACCTCGGACAATAATGCTGATCACACCAGATTTATTAAACCCACAGAGGCTGTGGCTGTTTCTGGAGAAAACACTGGATCAATGATTGAAGAAACCAGATTGACCGGAAACCTTTTAGACCAGGAAGTCCTGCAGAAACCTGAACCCCGACAGCCCTCTGCTGTGTTTACGAGCGCTCCGCTCTGATGGCTTTATTACCTGTTTTCTTCTGCACACCTGGTTCAGAGTCCTGCTTATTAAGGAGACTTTGATCAAACCTTTTCCAGGTGAGTCCTGCTGGACCAGACCTGAGAGACTTTAGCTTTCCCTGAGATCCAAATATTTCTACTATTATTTCTATTTGTTATCTGGAAGTTTAATAAAATAACTCAGATTCAGTTACAGCCACGTTAGGATCTCCTTCCCTCCTTCAGTATTTCCTCTGTCTGGATCCTAAAATAATCCTGCAGTGTTTCTGTCTCTGCCTGACTTCAGGAAAAGCGTCTCACATGGAGACGTAGGTGTCTCAGATCGTCTAATTTAACACTTGTGAACGTGTGAAAATGGCCGACGGCCAACAGGCTCCTTCAGACGTCTGACTGCCTGAGAAGAAGCTCAATAGATGAACCGATCAGCTCGTCCTGTCTGCTCTTCACAACAAACTTCCAGGAAATTGAACTTTTCCGGTTTTCGTCCTCATCGTGTTTCAGTGTTGTGCTGAGTCGTTGCCATGGTTACCTCCAGTTCACCATGAGCGGTGACGGTGAATCAGCTGAGTGTTTAAGGTCGCTTTAAGCTGTTGTTTATTTAGATTTGATGATCTTGTTTCCATGGTTACTGTGGGATTTTTTTCCCTCCATGAACAACCAGGCCACCTTCTGCTGACTCAGCAGTTTTCCCTGTCAGAGTCAACATTTTGCTCAACTTATGTTATAAAAGAAAAGACGTTTTCCATGATATTAAACTTCTGGTTGCTCATTTTCACTTGGAGACGTTGTGGGAAGACAAACCCAGATTTGGTCCGAAGTCTGAACAGGAGCTGCGTCCCCGTTCAGAGGACTCGTCTCCAAATGAGACAGTGACACGCTCAGGACAGAAAAGTGAATCTGGCCCAGACTTTGGTCCAGTACAGACCCAGATCTGGCCCAGACTTTGGTCCAGTACAGACCCAGATCTGGACCAGCTCTGGGCCTGTCAGTCAACACTGTGGGATTATCTGAGTGAGGGCCGGACTTCAGGGAGCCACTGTGACTTCAGGACTCAAGCTGATGGACTGATTTCATTTGGGAAATCTGAAATATGTTTTGATGAAAGCAAATTTGTGAAATGAGAATGAGGAGACTGGAGATCAGTTCTCTGTGGGACTCTGCAGCCTGTTGGCTGATGGGGGATGGTCGGGGTCAAAGGTCAGAGCACACTGAGGCTCAGCCTGGCAAAGTAAACAAAAGCTGACTTTTACTGCTCCAGCAGCCACTCGTGTTCCCGCTGCGGCCTGTGGAGGAACGGCAAACATTAACTTTTAAATGTTTCAGCAGGTTGAGAGTCAACACACACACTCTCCTGTGTTCCTGCGGGCGTCTGAACATTTACTACAAAGTGTTTGGACTAATTGACGATTTGGCCTAAAACGATCCAGAGTGTTTTCATGTGATCTTCAAACGATCCGCTCTCTCAGTGAAATCCCTGAAATGTCAGCAGCTTGTAATTGACTTAATGAAACGCAGCGCGAGGAGCCGGTCGGGTTACAGCTTCATCTAATCACGATCCTCTAATGTCTTATGTAACGGCCAGAGCTGGAATCCATCAGGAGTCAAATGAACGCGGCTGTTTTGAACTTAACTTGATTAAGAGACATGAAGCAGAAGGAAAGCCAGTTAAAGCTTCGTCTCGTCTGGTGATGAAACCAAATCAAAGTCACAGAATAAACCTGGAAACACCACATTCAAGTCGTTTGGGGAGATGGAGACAAACTCTAAACATTCTTTTGATCATCGTGGGAAGTTTCTTTTACTCGAAGAGTCTGAGTCGGCTCTTCTTCTCTGGTTACAAGCAGTTTTATGCGTGCGGGCAGAATTCATTCAGTGATACTGAGGAGAAACAAAAACATGTAAAATATCTTCAACATAAAAAATGTCGACATCATTTAAAAGACGGAAAATGTTTGTGTCCCATCTGACATGATTTGATTGTTTCCTTTAACATGCTGAGCTGTTCACAACGGGCTGATAAATATATGTGGTGTTATTTTCATACGCAGCAGAATATTTAAATGCTAATTTATGTGCATGTTTAGCTGTTCATGTGCTGAAACCTTTTCTTTGGGGGAGGGGGTTGTCTTTGGAGAGGAACCTATTTGTGAAATGTAATGATTCTTTAGGAAATGTTCTGCCTCATTGTGTTTGTGTGTTTGTATACGTCTTTACAGCGTATACAAAGCAGTAGAAACTTAGGTTCTTTTATTACAGATCTAATTGAACCTTTTCAGTGATTTCAAAATCAAAACTCATGTCAGCTCAGCAGAAAAAACTGGAGTAAGTTTGTCAATTGCATGACCGAGTCAGCTGTGTTAAGGTTGTATTGCCCAATAAGATAAAAACAGAACTGAAGAAATTTCCATTCTGTCGTTATTTTTGGCTAATAACTGTGAACGTAGTGAAAATATGTGCGTGACGTGTTGCTCTCTTCATATCATGGAACATTTGACAGAATAAAGACAGAGAGACATGGGCAATCAGATGTTTGGAGCTGATTTTTCATCATTACTGAGCAGAACTCCTGATCAGATAAAGACAGAAACGACCCAAACACATGAGAGGAACTTTTCTTTGGTTTATCTGCTCTACACACTTTTTATCTGTTTTTAATTAGTTTTTGTTTTCTGAGCGTCTCTCCGGAGGAAACTGACCCCCAAAAATATGAACATATACACACACTTAACCTGTTCATGTGCAGCCTTTTATGTCTTTTCCCTCCTGGAGCTAAAAAGTTCAGACAAAAAGCCAACAGTGTGGCGAGCTGTCGGAGAGTTCTCTAGTTGTGTTTATACGGTCAGCTGCTGAGTGGAAACAGCTCGCTCTTTGTTTGGTCTGATGGAGGCGTCTGAGAGGAGCTGAGCAGGTTTCCTGATAAAGGCCTGTTGGCTTCAGCGGACGACGTTGAGTCTGTTAGTACACACAGAGTCACTACGGCAACAGGGAAACCACAACAACTCGGTTCTCAGGTAGCTCTTTTTCAGGTCATGTTTTTTAATAGGAACTAAGAATTTAATTTAATCTCCAAACTGATCCGTCCTTTTTCATTTGGACTCTGATTTCAGGTCATTAAAGGTGTCACTGACTGCGACGGGAACTCTGATGCTCAGAGTCGACGTCACTTTCCACTCGACTTCCTGCTGAGGTGAAAATGGCAGCAGATGATTCTGAAGAATCGACTCAGATCTGAATGTTTTCGCGCCTCAGGTGAAGCTGAACATCCATATTTTATCTTTCTGTGCTCACTTGGTTGACTCCTGTCTCCATCCGGAGTGAATCCCTCCAAATCTCATTTGAGTCTTTGTCTTTATGCCGTTGCCATGGGAACCTTCAGCATGTGGAACGATGGGGGGGGTGAAAGGAAAAGCAGATTAAAACCGTTCAAACGTGTGATTTCCGAGCTTCACACCTCACCGATGATATCAAGAAGTCATTATCACCTCTTGGTGGGAAGCAGCAGAGTCTGCGGCGAGGGCGAGCCTTTCCTCGCCACGTTCCCGCCACAAACTGTCCAGGACGAAGAGCCTTCACACCGAAATCCTTCCCCACTAACCGGTTGAACTGCTTCCATTAAACCAATCAGGACCATCCTGATGTCTTTGTCTGTGAGCTGCCCCTCCCCCCAGTCGTGTTGTCGTCATTTTGCACCTACTTGTAGATTTGCGTCTCCTTTGTTGTCACATTGTGTCTTTTTGTTGCCTTTACAACACAAGCTCGTCAAGGTTCCTGGTTCTGTGATCCAGCTTTGAGACGACATGGTGCCTGTTGTGTTTCCGTCTGAGCCATTTGGTCCAACAAAAATAAAAAGGAGCACCAGAGTTTCATCGGTCTGGAGTAAACGCGTTCAACAGGTTAGCATGCTAACAGCTAACCCTTTCTGATACCACGCCGCCGCGTCCTGATGACGTAGCTGCTCCGAGATGCAACCTCTGTCCGCCAAATACAGACGGCTGAGGAAACAGCTAAATGCTAATGTGGCTACGTGGCTAAAGGAAGACTTCTGGTTATTTATGAGCCTTTTTGAGGCTTCAGGGTTTTTCCAAAGCAGACAGATGTTTCTGGAATAATGCAGTCCTTCTGCTTTGCTGAAATTCTTCTATATTCTGTCCTGTTTCTGTATAAAACAATCAGCTGTTGGTGGATTTTGATTTTATAGGAGAAAGAAGAGAGACAGAAAGTGGAACATATTCAGACCAAAAGAATTGAACCGTCAACCCGTCTGCCTCTTCTGAATAATCACATTTATTCATTTAATTCTCGAGAGTTCAAACTGAGTCAACTTTGGATGTAAAAAATCTAAAGGCCCAAATGATCCAAATCAGCTCTGGTCTGGCTGTGGATTAAAGGCCCACTCAGCTGGTCGCAGTTAATTGTTTTGGGATTGAAAGCAAAGAAAGGTTCACATAGCAACCAGTCAGCTGGTTCCCGTCCAGCTGTCCAAGGGGTCCAGGAATGTTACACACACAGCACCCCCATCCCATTCACACGTCACACAAAGAACAAACTCGTTTGTGTCTGTTTTCTGTCAGAGGAATTAAACTCTCTCAGCTCCAATAAAGATGCTGCTGCTTCTTCTGAATGGACGCTCATGCTCCCCAGAGGAAACTCCCCAACCTTCTCTGAGTGCTGTCATCAGAAAATTAGAGACAGTCTTTAGTTAAAAATCCACACAAATGAAAAATATTACACGTGCTGTCCACAGCATTATGAGCTGGTGGAACCTTAAAGGTCGTAAAAGGTTTGTGTGTTTGTGTTACTGTCACACAATCGTGTTGTTTAACCGAGCGGTCTCACGGGGCTGTTACAAGTTACAGGAGCCTCCGGAAAATCCCATGAATGCTTCAGCCCACAATGCAACACTCTTTTTCCTTTAAGTTTAAGTTTAATCCTCGAGTTCCAAACGAAGCTTTTCTGAGTGTCGGCCTTAAATTCAGATTATATCAGCCGAACTCTCTGACGCTGATGTGGCTGTCTGAGCCGATTAATGAGAGCAGCACGAAGATCCCCGAGGACACCTCTGCCCTTCACTTCCTGTCCTCGCTCCGAGCTGAAGCTGCTTTCTAACGTTTGATTGGTCCAGCTGAGTCCCGTGATGTTTCCTGGTTAGACCGACTCGGATTCTTCCGTTATTTCAGATGGAAGAGCTGCGTTCTGTGTTTGAAGCCCGGCCCAGCTGAGCTGAACTGAGACAGGAAGGAGACCTGCTGGTTCCCCCAGGGTCAAAGGTCAAGACTGATGACTCAACTTTGACTCCTTACCCTTTTAAATCTCTTTAAAGTGCAGCTCTCTGCTTGACACTTTAATTTAGCTGTTTTATGACTCATATCGGATCGTTCCACCTTCTGCACCGTCTCATATTTAACCGTTCGCCAGACGGCGTCTCATCTCGGAGAACTCTGCATCAGAGAATAACTGCAGTGCATTCTGGGTTGTAAGATGGCTGCAGACCCTTAGCAGCAGAACGTATGAATCAGTTTGAAGTGGTTATTTGCTGCGCCTGTTGAAAATGTGAAACAATGAGAATATCAGCTGCTGTGACACGTTTCTCGCTGATGCAGAACGACTCCAACAGATTGTCAGCTGCTGCACGTCGAGTACATTCACAGCTTTTTACCTCCAGGACCTTCATTTTTAAAAATTCAACTTTACAGCACATCGAATAAAAGAATCAAATCAAATAAAAATGCAAAAAGAAAGAATTTTTCCATTGCTCTTTTCTTAGTGAGGACACCAAAGGGTTAAAAACGTAACGTAGGTTCACATTCACAATCTCACATTAAGAAACAATGAACACCAACACAAGTCTGAACTTATGACTTCATAAACCAGGAAATTTAAAACCAACTCCAAAACCTCCGGAGAGTCCAGAAGAGACGGCGGGATGAGCTCATCCTGCTTCATTATTGATGATGACTAATGCACAGACTGCCCATCAGTTACTTCAGGTGATGAAAAAGAGAAAAGCAGCAAATTTCTGAATCAGGAACCAAAAAAACAGAATCAGCTGATCCGTCCAATCTGAAACTGATCAGATCTGGATCAGTCTCTGACTCCTTCTGTGTGTTCATCCGTCCATTCTCATCCTCCATCTTTGTGACGTCTGGAGTCACATCTCTATGTCGGACGCTCCTATTGGCTCTGCTGGGTGATGTCACAGCCAATCAGAGAGTCTGTGGATCAGTCCTGTATGTCTCTGACTTTATTCTGTTGACTCATGATGCCGTTTTTCTTTGGTTATTCTGGTTTACAGAGTTTTTATGTAGAAACTTTGGAATAAGGGAATATAAGGGAACAGATACTTCGTCAGATATAATCAGTTGATTCTGAATAGGTGGAGACATTTAAAGAAAGAACCTTCGAGCTATAAAAAAACAGGAAGCTGACAGAAACTTTCATGGGTAGAATCCAGAGTTAAAAGTGTGAGTCTTCTCGTGTCTTTCTGTATTTTTTCAGGTCTCCAGTTTATCTGTGGAGGACGCTGACGGCTCCGTCTCTCTGAAGGGAGGAGAAAATGTGTCTGCTCTTGTTTCACAGCAGGAGCTTCATGTTTTATTATAGAATGAGCTGCTCTCCATGAATCATTGAGAAATTTCACAAAGATCTCCACCCAGCCAGGAAAGTAATCCATCCTAAGCCCCCCCAACCCCAGACTGTGAGCTGATATTAAAATGCTAGAGCAATAAAAAAAATCCGAATGGGGCTGAAGTGTTCCCGTTTCGTTCTCCTGCTGATTAAATGAAGTGAAAATTAAAACCTCAAGTTTTCCATTTGAGTCTTTTGCTGCTGTAATCCATCACTGATCTGATTACTGTCACGGATCTTTTCAATAACACTCTCACTGATTGGAGTTTCATCCTCGCCTCACACAAAACATCGTGTGTTCACCGTTCAGTCAGAATCAGGTCATGTGACTGACATTGGTGGATGGAAAATACAGTCAGACAAAAGAATGACAATCCAACACAACATTGTGTTCTTTCTTCATTTCCTCTGTTTTATACAATATCACACTCCCTCTGTGACTGTGAGGTGGAGGTTTCCTGCTCAGACCGGATATGAGGACTGACGTGGTTCGGTTCTCCGTGTGAGACTTTACAGGAGGATTAAATCTCCTCTGTTTTCTGACCTTCACATCCACAGATGGGTCCTCTCTGTTTCGGACCGTCTCAGTTTGGATGGTGGAATAAAAGCAGTGATGGCTTCAGATCCATTTCCAGCTCAGCTGTCAGCGCTGACAGACTAATGCACTTCATGGACGAGCAGCGGTGTCACGCTCCGGGGGGGCGGAGCGGACGCCAGCAGCCATCAGCTAAATGGACGAGTGTTTGAAGACCCACTAACCTTCATGTGATCCTCCGTCTGAAGAGTAAAAAGCCTTCAGTAAGAACTCAGCAGACAGCCGTGACCCAAATGGACAAACTCTGCTGGAGTTAGAGATAACCTGAGGTGATGGAGCGCAGGAGCAGAAAGCGTTTTCCTTTTTACTCTGAATTTGATCATATTGGCCACATGAACAACGTGTGCGTCCTACAGAGCAAACTGGGTCAACAGTGGACCGGACCGACCTCCTGATGGGGTTAAGGTTGGGGGGGTCAGTGAGTGTGTGACGTGTGTGAGGTCAACATTGTCGTCACACAAAAATATAAATGTGACAAATAATTTCAGCCTGTATTCAAATCAGGTCTGCATTTCCAGGTCAAGTTCTACAAGAACATCCCCCCAGTGGGGTATCTCCTCCAGGACCCGAGTGGGGGGGGCTGATTTAAAGGTTTGGTAAATCTGGGACAGTTAGCCTCCAGCCTGCTGAACAAACATCCCATAATAAGAGGCCGCCTCCTTCAGTTCTGTTTAAAGTGGGACAGGCGGAGCCGCCTGAGTCCAGGCCCATATTCATCAAACATACAGTGGAGCCATGTTGGCTACAGGTGGAGGACAGAGGACCTTTAGGACTGGGGGGTGGAGGAGACCGAAGGAGGAGGAGGGTCAACAGCCTGACACGGAGGGGGGAGGAAGAGCAACAACACAAAGGATCTGTTGTCCTTTCCCAGGAAGACATTACAATTCAGTCCCAGGTCTGCGATAAGAGCCCCCCTTTGTGCCAGAGCCGTGGAGGTCAGGAGAAGGGGGGGGAGGGGGCTCCCTTTTAACAGCAGAGAGCTGAGAGTCATCAGTACGAAACAACCAGAATGCTGAAGATCATGATGATCGGATGATCGACTATCGATTCTCAGCAGCAGCCTTAAAAAGAAAAGGGTCTTTTCTTCTCCAGATTTCCGAATGATTGCATGATGGACGCCGAATATTCTGAAATCCGAAGAGAGCTTTAGAAGGATCCAAATGGTTCGGGTGTTCAGACGTGATTTTTTATTTCCTGGATGTAAAATCAAATATGACACTCATTAAGAGGAAACTCTGGACGTTAAATAAAAGAATGGAAGTCATGCTGAGTTTAAAGTTGACTCCTCGTGTTGAATGGCAGCTTCGTCATAAGTTTTATTTCCAGCTGCTCCCCTTAGTCTTCAGTTTTTATCTTTTCTTTGCAGTTATTCTGGGTTTGCTGATGACGCTGCAGGAAACGAGAAGTTGCGACACACACGTGGGTCCTGGAGGAAGGTGGAAAGTGACGACACGGGGGAGGGGGCAGACCTCACACACCAGCCCGGACTTGTTCCTCAGCCACAGAGAACACAGAACCTGAACGCTCTGCTGGTTCCTGTCTGAACAGATTGGATCTTTTCTGCTGAAACAATAAGAAATCACACGTAATGGTGCATCACTTCCTGCAGCCTTTACTGGAAGAACGGTGAAACACCACTCTCAGATAAACATTTATTTATTTTGGAAACAGCTGCAACAGTTTAACAAGAAACCTGCCTCACAGCCGGACGTCCCCACATCTGGAAACACAACTAAAGATGATTTTAAACGTAGATGCTTTAGCTAATATATTCCGTCATGTTTCTGGATGTTTCTGTGACGTCTGCTGCTGGAAGTTAGCAGTTAATGATCATGTTTCACAGATGATGACAGAAAACTCCTGTCAGATATTTCATCCTGTCCTCGTCATTCAGACACAGCTGCGACAAACTCACCTGTCTCAGCAGCAACGTAAAGGACGTTTCAGACAACCTGATCTGCTGTTCAGTTTCACACTTGGCTCATTTACCAAGAGACTCTGTGATCATCAGAATATTTTCCCCTTCTTATACGTGTGGTCGGTAGTCTCCTCCTTTTCAGACTCACTTCGGAATCTCAGGAAGCGAATTTTACAGTAAAATGATTTAAACATCGTTTTATGAAGCATTTTTTTCTCCAAATCCTCCGTTGACCTCTTGGTTTCATCTGGTGACCCCGGTGGGGGCAGTGACCCCCCAGGCAGGAAACTACTGCCTCTGATAAGAACTTAATTAGAAACTTTGCTCAGATTTGGAGGGAAGGGATTAGTGTGTTTGCTTCATGAAGCGGTCAGCAGCGTTGCTGCTCTGAAACGCTGCAGCTCATCATCGGCAGGATCACAGAGATCCTCCGGTCTAAGTCCTAATCCAGGACTGGCCTGTTTCTGTGTCCCAGGAATCCCCCCACAGATCAGGGCCCATCTTAGTTTCAGGAGGAAATGATGAAACCAGCACTGGATCCTGCTGTTTTCTCACACATACCACGGACGGCTGCTGCCAGCTGTCCTCTGATGTTTTGATTCAGGCTGGAGCGAAGGTCGTGATGAAGATGATGGACAAGAACAAACTCTCCTCTCCTAAAGATAGACGAGCAGCATCTCTCGGCCATAATGGTGTTTGATTACAGAACCTAAATAAAGAGGAGGGTGATTGTTTGAATAGTTGGAATACTCCATTTGGATCCAAACGGAAACTCAAACCTTCGTGTTGAGATTCCATTGATGGAGACCAAAAAACTCCTCCTGAAGTTTCCAAGAAAAGAAAACCAGGGACCCCTTCTGTCTTTTAATTTGCATTAGATGAAATACTTGTTTTGTTTTGAAATAACTAAATCATCATCCACTTAAATCCTGAAATCTACATCACAGTGGAGAGGAGAGTGGACCTCACTCTGTCTGTCTGTCTGTGGAGGAACTGCAGCTGTTTGTTGTGAATGAACTTTAATCCTGATTTCTTCTTTACACTCCTATCAACATAAATAACTGCTTTCGTGTGACCCAGTTTGACTTTAAGGTGGACATTTTTCCAGTCCACCTTAACACCAGGCTGCCCTGTATAATAACGGTTCTGCAGAGAAACAAACAGAGCAGCACCATGAAAAAGAGCCACCATTACTGCTGACACCTTCATTTCCTGTCGCCACTGTGCTGAGGCTGTGTCTGCTGTCCCAGAAGGCCTTGCTCACCCAGACGCCATGTTGATATCCCACATGGCTTCAAGGAAGGGTTAATAATGTCAGACAGCTTTGACGTGACGGAACATCTCTGAAGCTGAAGAGGGGGATCTGAAGCTCAGACATGAAGGAAACACTTTTCCAGGTCCCACAGGAGGCAGCTAAAGCCAGATCATCATGGCCCACCGATCCTGATCCGGGAGGTCTGGACTGAGCTGTGGGATCTGGACCATGACGCAGATCCTTTAAGTCCTGGGAGTTGTGAGGTGAGCCTCTGTGGATCTGGACTTGTTGGTCCAGATGCTGGACTGGACTCAGATCTGGAGGACCGAGTCAGCACCTTGAACTGGTTGTTGCTCCTCAAACCTCCTGAATGTCGAGGCGGAGAGCATTGATCTGGAATAAAATCCACATCAAGCAGGACATCCAACGCATCACACTGTCTCCACCAGCTGGCCTTTTCCCATAATACATCCTGATGCCATAAACCTGATCCACCAGTCCAAACCACCTTCTCCCTGGTCCAGTTCTGTTGCCCATGTGTCCAGGTGGTGGACCAGGGTCCAGCATGGAAACCCTGTCATGCCGTCCCTCAGAGCTGAAGCTTTGGAGAAGGTCTGAGTCAGTTTCTCGTCTTCACGCTGATCAATTTTTCTGCTTAAACATCAACGTGTCACCATGGCAACCAGATAAATGATGTATCTTGTGTTGGTATAAATAAAAAGGACAAAATGAGTCCAGATGAAGTCTTAAACAATCTGTCACTCCTGTTTTCAATAAACCAGCAAAAGGACATGAAAATATCCTGAAACAGACTGAGACCTGAACCAGGACTGATCTGGATTACAGTGTGAGAGCGGGCAGAGAGCAGAGGATGGAGGCAGGGTCAGGAGGTCGATGGCTGGCAGGGGGGAGGGTTGGTGCTAAATGAATCACTGGCAGGAACATTTGATTCCCTTCCAGACTCTCCTCGGTCTCCTGGGGGGGCCGAGCAGCTGCAGGCTGGAAATCCAACCGCTTGGCCCTCAAACTGTGTCACACATGAAGAGCTGCTGCTTCCAAATCCTCCACTTGTTGTTTGTCCTCCCCCAGCCAGCCAAAAACACACATTAAGTCTGGACACGTGGCGGCTTGTTAAAGAACTCAGAGGTTGAAGAGCAGATGTAAACATGAAGGTAAACCAGAGTCTGTATAACACACAGAACAAACTGAGGGATCAGGATCAAACCTCAGGAACACTTAAACCACATCAATATTTATGAATCTACGTCATATTTCAACAAGAAATTACTTTTATTCTGGTGGGCTGTCTGAACGTCTGTCTTCCTGGATTATTGTGGTTTCCAGTAAAGTTTGTGCTGTTCCTCAGAGAACACACTGAGGCGTCTCTCAGCAGGCCAGCGTGTCTCTGCAGGTTTATCTCTGAACTCTCCCGGCTCGTGTTTACCTGCCTGAAGGAACCAGCTGGCTCTCGTTGGCTCGAGGACCGCGGTGGAGTCTGAGGTCTCCTGGTTTCAGCGTGGGCCTGAGAAACAGCTGTGTGCGTTTGTTGTGTGAAAGGCTGTTTGGTCTTTTCTAAGATGACGTGCAGCTCGATCTTCTTCTTTGAACGTTCTCCGGCGCTCACATGAATCCAGACTCAGCTGGATCCTGCAGATGTTGAATCTGGATTTGATTGTGCAGCCTGAGACCAGGATCACTGTGAGTCCAGCTCTCATTGTTGTCTCCATCCATCATCACTGAGGGAGGTAACTACTGCAGGGTGACCAGCACAGTGGGACTCCCCCGCTTTTATCACAGGATAAGTCCTCATTAACACAACAACAGCTCGGCCTGCGGGGGCCGACTCTGTTGTTCATTAATCAGCTCTGATTGGTTGGATTAGAGCTGCAGGTCTGGACCTGGACCTGCTGGGACACTGGAGAAGGATCTATCTACAACCATATATCATAAATCCAAAGCTGCTGCTTTGGACAAACTGAGTTTTAGGAATGAAATGATGATGTACCCCCAAAAGACAAATCAGCTGATTCATCATTCATAATCGTTCCCTCACATTTGATTTTAATTTCAGATAAATGAATTTAGCTCACTAAATAAAATACGCCCCTCCTCCCACCACCTAATTCACCAGTAATAATAATAAATAACATAATTTTCAGTGTGTTCATGTATTTCCATCGCTGACTCATTTTCTGGAAGCACAAAGTGTTTCTTCTTCGGGGTTGTTTCCCGTCGTCACTGCAGTTTGATCTGATTCCGATCAACATCTGATCATCATCAGTTCAGCTTCCTTCCTGTTAAATCACCCAGATCAGTTCACAACTCAACTGCTCCACAGTTTGACAGCAGACTCTCACTGCAGCCAGTCCACATCCAGGTTCTCACTCTGGTCCAGAAGTGTTTGAGCAGGTGGACTTCAACTTATTCACATTTGATTTTTCATCTCTTCATATCAGCTGAATCAGCTGATTCTGTCAGAAAACTACAAACACACTCTGAATGTTTCCTTCTTCTCCACAGAAAAGTTCCTCTCATGTGTTTGGGTCAATTCTCTCTTTATCTGATCAGGAGCTCTGGTCAGCTCTTTATTCTAACACAATAAACTCGGACCAACTTCTGCTCACTGTGTTATCGCCACATTAAGACGTTCTGTGTTTGATGTTCATCAGCAGGAGTCCTCAGATCTGATTCTGTTCTGCAGCCAAAATGAACCGAGGAGGATTTCCTCTCTGTCTCGCTCTCCTGAGCCAAATGTGCTGTGATCTCCCATCACTTGCCACCTCGCGCGCAGGCAGGGTTGCTAGGCAACCACGTCTGGTCACCCGACAGCCCATAATCCAGCGGAAGATGCAGAATTTTGCTCTCTGAGCAAACGTGCACATACAGGCGTGTTTAAGCTCTGCTGCAAATCTGCTTCTCAAATATGAGATGAATTCTCTTTAAGATTCCCGTCACAGAGCAGGCAGTGTGTGTGTGTGTGTGTGTGTGTGTGTGTGTGTGTGTGTGTGTGTGTGTGTGTGTGTGCGTGTGTGTGTGCGTTTTGTTTACCTGCATCTCAGCAGATCATTTCTATGCCAGGCAGAATTCCTAATGTGGCTGAATGAAGCTGCATCATATTACAAGATCCAACTATTAATTTGATACTAAAGATCTGAATAAAACTCTGTCATCATCAGACACACAACAGACACACAACAGAAGAGACACAAACCTCAGGTTTGATTCATTAACTCCCACTCAGCTCTGGATTTGGATTAAACGTTGAAACGTCAGTGTCTGACCTCTTCATCTGGTCCAGCTCTGTCCTGGTCTCCGTCAGCCGGCTCAGGGACCAGAATGTGTTCAAGACCAAACCAACCATCAATTCCTACTTTCATTTTTTCAGAAAAAGAACCGGATCTTGTAAAAGTGAAATCCTGCAGCTGTGGCTCATAAAGCCGACGGACTCACCTTGTCTCAGATATTTCCTCTGTGGGATTTTTAACGCTGCTTCCTGCTGTGAAAGTGAACGTTTACTGTTTATTATATTTTCACTGTTCAGATACTTTTCGACAGAAAGTCGACAATCCAATGATGTTGTATGACAGTCGACATAAAAAGGAAATTGAATTAAAACGTCTGCAATGAACCTACAAGGTTCCATTTTGTTCTCATTCTCAAAAATCAGAGTAATAAATCTTTAATGTTTCTGCCTGAGTAAATCAGCTCAGCTGACTCTGTGACCTCTTTACGTCTCCAGCTTTAATCCAAACTATTCAGATTAACCTTCAATTGTCTTTTTCTGTTTTATACGTGTTTTACTGTTTTAGCAGGCTTTTAAAATCGAATCTGTCTTTATTGGTTTTAGTTTTCATTTGGAACATTTCGACAGATAAACTCGGCTTTCTTCTTCTTTCATCCAGCAGCTGTGAACCTCCAGTCCTTCAGTGGGACAGCAGCGAGTCCTGCAGATGGTGCAGGTCAGCAGTTTGACCCGACTGTAACTGGATTCTGCTGCAGGAATGTTGATCCTTCTGCTGCGACTCCGCTCTGATTCTGGATTGTTAAGTTACCATGAAGAACTGAGTGTCTATAAAATAATAACATATATCAGCTAACACAGAAGCATCACTCCGTCTGTTTGGACAAATGTTTTCCATTTCTGCGACAGTTCAAAGGAATTATCATCATTCAGGGCCGTTTCATGTTTCTGTCACCGTTATGGTGCAACACAAATAGTTCCAGTAATACAAGTTCTGATTGTAAATGATCCCATTGATGTTCTTAACTGCCTCATAAAAATGAATGACATCACTGTCGTCATGTTTCAGATTCTCCTGAACGTGTCGAGCTCCCGCTGACAATCGATCCCTTGTGGATCTCCACAGCTCGTCTCTGGTTTAACTTTTGCTGATCATCGTCTGATCATGAGCCAAATGATTTGACCTGCTTTATCACGTTGAGAGCTAGTTTTCTACAAAACTAATTAAAGGAAGAAAGGACCTGGTGCAGAACCCTGTGGAACACCACAAGAGTTTTGTCTTCCTGCTCTGAACTCTAATCCGGACTGTAATCAAGTGTTGCTTTCTTCTTGATGAAGCTCAGCCAAATTTCAGGAAGCATGAGTTGTTGATAATCAGAGATTCATGGAAACTTCTGGAAGCCCAACTGATAACACTTTGTCCCAAACTACACAAACTGCTCAGACATGTCTGCTAGTCTCTGATTCTGGTCTTAACAGAGTCCTGATCTGAGTTTGGGTCTCTGGGTTTCTGTTCATTCACCTGTCGACCTGGAGCGACAGGTGGTAGGCGGGGCTCCTCTCCCAATCAGGAAGTAAACGTTTTTTTGTGTGTGTGTGTGAAAAATTGTTAAACAAAATATAAATAACAGCAAAGTGTTCTTGGTTTTAGTTCATTTCTAAAACACATCAGAAGAAAACTGAAATTAAATGTTTTGAACTTAAAAAGGCTGCCGTTTGTTCCTCCACCCGTCGGTGGAAAGGACATGGAGGCCCCCCACCCTCAGTGAACTGACCGACCTGCCACAGTGGTTCAGTGGAGCCGTGAAGGTCATCGCTCTGCAGCTTCAGGGCTCAGTTTGAAAACGTCAATGAGCTTCTTGTTTCCGTTCTGCTTCAGCCGTCGATGATCCAATGAAGCGAGAAAACACACCAGCTCCGTTTGATCGCTGCTGAAAAGATCATCCATTTTTTATCAGAGCAGCAAAAAAACAGCCAGCTCTGATGATTCCCGCCATTCAGGGTCCGACCTTTGGCAGAGAAGGCCAAGTGTCAGCGCTGGACTTCGGTTTCACTGTTTCCTGTTTTAAAGCCGCTCAGCTCCACCAATCACAACGAGCTGTGTCAGATGCTGATGTTGGTTACCAGCAAGATGTTTTCATTTCAGACAATTAGCAATTTTCTCTTGTTTCAAGGACGTTTGGTTTTCTTCCAACTCAGGAAATGGCATGAGAAGGAGTTTTTTTGAAAGAAATTCTGTCCGTATTTTCTTTTAGAAATGTGGATAAAAATGTTTATGTTTATTCAACATATTATAATACAAAATCATATTCAAGGGCAAAATCAGGAAGTATCAAATCAACTTGGAAAATAAAACCTTAAATGAGGGAGAAGTAAAAGATTTGGAGAAAAAACCACTGACAACAAAAAAACAGTTGTAAAGTTACTTGAAAGAAACGATGAAGTTACCAAAATGTCTTAATTTTCCAGCTGAGTGTGAAGTCACCACACAGCTGGTCATAAAACACAAACAGGTCTGATCCGTTTGCGGGTTTAACAACGTCAGATGGATGATCTGATTTCTGGACGACACTGTGTGAATTTGTTCTTCTCACGCAGTCGCTGCTTTTTCTGTCAGACACTCTGATGATTCAATAAGATGAAGCAGCTGATGTCGACCTGCTGCACCAAACTGGGAGGAGAACACACAAAAACATAAATGGAAAGTTCATACGGTCTGAAGGTAGACTGATGCTCAATCAGGGCCAGGTTAATACAGGCCAACAGGATTTTAAAAAACAAGACATAATGAGGGGAAGCTGATTATTGACTGAATCCTGAACAACACAATTAGTGATGTTGGGGAATATCAGACATAACTGAAAAAGCCTTTACGAGAGAGAAATATTTTTCATCATTTTATCAACCCAGACAGCCTCAGTCCAGGTCCAACACTTGAATCTGTCCAGATATTTCTCAGATATCAGATAAATAAAACCAAACAGTGAATGCAGCAGAAAATATGACTTTCTCTTTTGTTTCTACGTGTTTCCCTGGAGATTGTGTTGGTGTGTTTGTGCGTCTGACTCAGACGGGGTTAACGGCGGGTTAAACGTGGTGTGGAAGTCTAAGCTGTGTTGACATGAAGACAATCTGCTCAGCAGCTGACCCCGCGGCGCCCAGATGATCAAAGAGCTCCACATCCAACCACAGATCGGCCTGCAGGTGATTCAGGTCTTCATTTGTCTGGTTTAATGTTTTTATCCTTCAACAATTCAGAGTAAAAAAGCGACGACTCCCAGTTTGAGATTATTATTTTAAAGCCTGTTTTTTTTCTCTGTAGAGAAAATATGCTTTTGTGTATTAAAAGATTATCTTAATTCAGATGATGATTCTGTTTTAATCTCTGAGTCAAACCTCACTTCCATGTTTTCACTCCAAATAAGAACAGCTGATTCTTTCACCTGAAAACTGTTTCAGGAAGTATTACATTTTAAAAGGAAAACAATCTTTGCAGCTTCATATCTGAAACCATCTCCATCTAAACTGTGGAGAGGAGCGATCCAGTCATCTCACAACAGGAGAACAAGGACCAAACTGATGTTTGACATCGTGACGTGGACATGGCCTTCACCTCCGATCTCCGTCTTCAGCCGGACGCCATCTGAACTCCACACACTCACACTCAGATCTGGATCTGGGTCCCAACACAGTCTGAGTTATTTAGATGGAGGTCAGATGTTTGTTGAATGGGAAACTCTGGACTTTTTGATCTGATCTTATCGAACAGAGTTCGTTCTCCTGCTGGTCTTCACCTCATTATTTCCTCTTCATCCTTTCTTAATAAGGAATCTGTTCATCGATAATCTCTTAATCTCATCTGTCAGAAAACTCAGTCGGGGCTTTGAAGCTGACGTGTGAACTGGATGAACCTGAGTCTGAAGGGATCATGTGTTTCTTCTTCACCGTTTTCAGCATCATTCATTGTCTCAGACATTTCAAAGAGCTTTTGATCTCTGAGGCAGAAACATTTCAGTCCAGGAGACACCAACATCCATCAGGTCTCCCATCTGATCCAGATCTGACATAGATTCAGGAGCAGATCAAACCCAGAAGATCTGAAAGAACATTTTCTACGTTTGTGGTTTCATGCTTCATCATGTTTTCAACTACAGGCAGCTGAGAAGAGTCATGTGACCCTGAAGTCTGGAAATCAAATGCAGAGCTGTAGCCTGCTAGCATAGCTTAGCATAGAGACAGGAAGAGGCAGGAACCAGGTGAAGTTGCATGAACCCGTAAAAAACTGACTGTGTGTTGTTTTTAGTTTGATGATCATTGAATCAGTGTGTTTTTTTGTTTTTGTGTGTTCAGGAGCGGCACTGAGGGGAATCAAACCAGGAACCTCTGAACCCGGTGGACCGTTGTCTCCTGTCCTCAGGTGAATGTGTCGGACCATCTGGACTCAGACGTTCCTTCTTCAGGTGTGGTGACGACAGACCACATTCACTGAAGGTGAGGGGATAGTTCAGAACCAGACTCTTGGACCGGATTCAGGACCATGAGGATGATCCTGGTGCAGTCTGGACCAGCTGGGAGGGCAAACCTGAACACACGAGAACATCCACAAATAAAGAGATGAGCTCCACATCCTGGCCCGCTGAGTCCAGGACCAAAACATCAGGAGGTTCTCCCAGCTCACTTTCTCTGGAGGGGGCCTCCATGTGGGGATGGGGGGTGTTAGTCTTCAGTCTGACCCCGGAGAGTCGGGGTGTTCGCAGGAATCCAGGAGCTCCTGTGACTCAGCTGATTTTCATTAAACAGCAACATGACGGTGACTCGCTGAGTGACAGAAACGACCACTTTGACCTCATCATCAGGTTCTGTTGCTCGGCGACATCTAGTGTTCGTAGTGATGATGTCAGCAGAGAAGGGGAAAGTGAGCTGACGTGGTCAGGATGGAGAGCTGTGTTCGATTCCCGCGTGACAGCTGCTCCACACCAAAGAGCCACAGCGACCTCAAACAGCAGAGGAAGACGTGTTCAGGTTAGTTCAAAGTGTGTGTGTGGAGGTGGCAGCTCCATAAAATAACAATGAAGCCGTAAAATAACTTCATTAATACACAAGTGAGTTGCAGGACGTATTTAAATTTAAAAGGACAACAAGGTCAACGTCAGCGCCCCCCCGAAAGAAATGTCAGCTCTTATTGAGGATGAAGCGGCACAGTGTGTGTCTGTGTGTGTGTGTGAACACACCCTGGTATGAATAAAACACTCACTCTCAGCCAAGCCATCAGTCTGACACATTGTCACCCCCCCCCCCCCCACAGAGCTGAGTTCAAAAACATGTTTGGTCTCGTTGCTGTTAAAGGAGGTGAGAAGAGCTGAGGACATGGGGGGTGGAGGCAGAAGGGGGGGGGGGGGGGGGGGGGGGGGGGCGTCCACTGTATCTGATATCACAGGTTCTTCTGGACCTGTATGAGGTCCAGTTCTGGAGCTGAGTGATGAAGTCACTGCAGGGACTACATATCCCATCAGGCCTGGGAACATCTTATCCCAAAGGAGGAACTGTAAAGGAGGGAGGGAGATCTGGATCTGCCAGGTCAGGATGACGGACTCTCAGAGACCAGAACCGGTTTCAGTCGGGTTCTGTTTGTCTGATGACAGTGCAGCTCTGGATGTGTAATTTCTGTGATTACCAAGTAAGATGTGGGACTGTGTTTGTCATCACCTCCTGTGGCGTTGTGGGTTTGTGCTCCTACAGAAACTCTTCACATCCCGCCTGAGTTTCAGATCGATTATAAAGGACATTTGGTGTTAAACTGCTGAAGGATCCAGGCTCAGTGGGAAACACACACCTGAGAGGAATGTGTGACAAACTGTAATCCTGAACTTTCTGTGGAAGCTGATTTATGATGGCGCTGGTTGGACAGCAGCACGTGGCGTTGACATGAATTACATGGCTTCATTCAGGCTCTGCTCCTTTTTCTGCAGTGGAGGGAGAATTTACTTGGACCGAGTTCAAGTTTGAAGCAGAACTTACACATATTTTGTTCAATTCCAATTTCTTAGAGAGAAAAAGTCACATTTGTCACATTTCAATGAAAATAATGAAATGTCTTTTTGGTTCTTTGTGATGTTGGCTCATTCGTTGCTTGTTCATCCTGCATAAAAAATAAAAAAATATGACTGTAAACGTCAACGCAAGGATTTGAACATAGTGAAGAAAGTCAGCTCATGTTGGAAAAGACGCTGAACTGTACAGATTGTGCCTGAGGGGAGACATTGTGTATTTTACATCAATGTTTTCAGAAAACATGTCAGTTTTCATTCAACAATGTCAGCGTTCTACACTTCAGCCAATCCCCAAGGGTCGTGTAGAGTCTGCTCCGCCTCCTGCAGGTCAACCCGCCGGGCACTCAGAGGAATGTGCAACAACTCCAGACATGCCAGGTTAGACACAAACGGAATATTTGACTTTAAACTGTAGAAGCTAATCAGCAGAACTGAGTTTGTCCAAGAGCTGAAGTGATAACATCAGAGAATATGTTATTAGTTAGAAGATACGTGAAGATAAGTCTTTATTTATCCTATGTATGGGAAATTCGGTCGATACAGCAGTAACCACAGGTAAGGAATAAAATACAAGAAATAAGAAATATAAAGAGGCAGAGCTAATGATAAAGTGACGTAAGAAATAAAAACTACAAACATACAAAAGAGGTTCAAAAGCTATGTTAAACAGTGCAGTACAGAGTATGTGGATGAGGAAGGAAGAATATCATTTAAATCAGCTACAGACAAACAGGACAGGACATTAAGGACAGACATGACACGTTGGTCTTCTCCTCAGCTGCTCCTGGAAATCCAAGCCAGCGGTTCCATCTGCTGGTGAGTCCAGCAGGCCGCAGACACCATGAGGATCCAGGCCCAGCTGCAGCTTCAGGAGCAATGTTCTTTACACAGTTGCTGCAATATTTCATAATTCTATCTGACATAAATGAAGTTGTTTGTGTTTCAGATATCACATCTGAAGGTGGGAGCTCTACTTTGTCAGTAATAGTCAACAAATAAAACAATGATTGATCATCACAGCAACAAAAGATTATCTTGACTGTTTTTCTCCCAAATCTTGCTGCTGTATTTCGGGTCTTCACACATTCAGCAGCGACATAATTCACAAACCAGTTCCTATCTCGACTTTCTTGGGAAATCGCGATTGAGTCAGGAGTCATTTTTGTTCAGGTGGAGTTGCCGTACCCAGCTGTCCAAGATGGCGGCCCCGGATGTGCATCTCGCCAAAGTAAGTTCACAGATATTCTTACATTCGTTAATGAAAACAACTGCAGGGAACTGTAGCTAATTCTCCCATCTCTCTTGAAAATTCATTCGACTCACAAGAGACCAGTAAACTCATTCTAGTCGGAAACTTGTGACGGTCAATGTAGCTCGAGTTCGGTGAAATGACGCCACAGCAATATGGCGGCACACGTGGTCTGGCGACCTACAGCCAACTTCAACATTCTGCTGTTTCCTCTTTTTCCTTTGACTAATGGAGGAGTGGACGCTCAGACAGCGTCTCTGGAACACAAGCAGGACAGTCAGGCAGCATAACTGTAGTTAACTGTCGCTGACTGTAGGTAACCGATGCTAACTGTGGCTAATTATCGCTGTTGCTAGCTGTAGCTAACTACATATCCCATCAGGCCTGGGAGCAGCATGTGGCTAACTATCGCTGTTGCTAGCTGTTGCTAGCTGTAGCTAACGGTAGCTCACAGCATCTCAACTAACAGGACAAACATGGACATTTTTCTTCGGTGTGGAATATGATTTATAATGAGTGCCAGGACATAAAACATAAACATAAAAATAACAACGTGTTGATGAATCAGATCTGAAAACTTAATCACACAAACCGTCGAAACGACTCATCAGACGCCCTTTTCTCTTTTTACTGATAAAGCTTCAGATTAATGTTGATCAATGTGAAGATTAATCAGATGGAAAGACAGTGTTCAGGAATGTTAATTTGTTTTTGGTTTTGTTTGAGCTAATCGGTCTGTTGTTGATAGAGAGCAGATTATAAACTGACATGAAACGGCAGAGATGATCCAGCTCCAGTAAAAAGCTTTTATTCTGTGAAAACCGTCATAAATAAAATGTGATCATACTTATGGTCATCGCCCTTCATGCTATTTAGCATTAGTTAAAGCCAGCCCTTTTCATTTTTATTATTTTACGGTAAATAAAAACAGAACTCTGTTTGATGTTTCGGTCTTCGACAGCTGCCGGAAATGACGTCGTAAATCAAACGCGCCATGTTAAATGCTAAGATGATGTTTCCATCACAGAAACTTTCATGATGATCGGACTCAAAATTATGGATTTTATTTTGAGCTGGATTCAAATGTAATATTCTGTCTGGTCTTGAAAGAAGTGTAGTCGTGAGGAATGAGGCAGCGAATTACCGGAGAAAAGGGAGACTTATCAGCCGACTCAGTGGCTAACTTGGCTAAACTAATTGCTAGCATTAAGCTAATATCTGCACGTCATCCTGTATTAACTGCTGACTGCGTTTTCAGATGAACTTGTTCAAATATTTCTCGAAGAGAAACACAAGTGGAAAAGATGACGGTCGTCTTGTATCATCAGCCTTTTACCGACTGTTTTTTTCTGACATTTTATGGCTGAGGTGTGTAGGTTGTAGTAGTCTTAATGCACTTTGTGTCGTAGTTGTGTTTCAGACTTCACAAATGTAAGTTTGAGGCACACTTGTAATTTAAATTCGCGGAGCATACGAATTTCTGAATGTTCATTTACGAAATCTGTACGTTGAATTCTGTGACCGATCTGACGTAGCGGGTTGGCTGATGAAGCTGTCAATCAAATGTATATTTCTGATTGACAGCTTCATCAGCCAATCGTTTTGTAATATCCGGTGACACTGATTAGTCTCTCCATACAATTGGCTGAAAGCAAAGACACCTGATTGGCTGATGAATCTGTCAATCGGAAACATCAGGAGCTTTATCAGCCAACCTGTGACGTCAGATCAGTCTCAATGAATGAATGAATGAACTTCATTTGTTGTGTTTCTGCTAAAAGCTGAGCTGATGTCATAATCACAGGAGAGTTTAGAACACAACTTCAAAATCTATATAAAACTATTTTCCAGCTCTCAGTTTGGCACTGATTGATAATAGAGCAATAAAAGGACATTTAAAATAGAATTAAAATCCAAAATCAGGCCTGGATTTTAGAGCTTGTTTCAAGTTTCACACTTTAATTTGACGCATTGTTTTAAAATTGTACATTCATTGATTAAACATTTTGACATGTCAACTGGAAAATACAACATTGATGTGCCCCTCATACTCTGTCATGTGACCTTACAGGTGTGAACGAACTTGGTGTGGGGAGACGTTCAGCTCACCGCCATGACGGGCTGCCCCGTTTAGAGAGAGGCAAGTGAGGTCTCGGGTATGTACATGCGTCCTTATTGCATCAATAAAATGTGCACATCTTAGATGGCATCCTGATGGCGTCAGCTGAGCTTGACCTTGGTTGTCATGGTTTCCATGTCTACCAACAATCAGACTGTAGATTGAGCAGTGTATCTACCTCCACTGTTACTATACTAACAGTTATTGTTTTGGGTAAAAATAATCAAATGGCTCTCATTTTGTACTGTCACTCCTGTCAGCATCAGCCCAGTGTTGCCTGGCAACAGAACCTGAGGATGAGGTCGTAGTGACCTGCTGACAGATGACATTGACCTCGTTTTAGGAAAGTGGGACCAATTTTATTTCCACAGGAAACATGTCGACAGTGTTGCAGCGGAATGGCGTTAACGTTCAGATCTGTTGACCGTCGATGGTGGTGGCGGCTTCAGTCTTGTTCCTCTTGGGCCCGTCTGCAGCTTTTCTCCGTGACTGGATCCGAGCACATTTCGGACACTTCTTCTCCACAAAGCAGTGTTTGTGAAAACAGGCCTTACACACTGTAACGACAGGAAACTGTTACACAGCTGAGGTTTCCTGCAGTTACAGAGACATCAACAGAAGTGATGCCATTTTGGAAGAAACAGGGTCTTGTACAAATATCATAAGACACTTCTCACTTTGGATGACCTCTTTTTGTACCCTTTTCCTCTGAGCAGCTGTAGAATTGAAACGCACAAAGTTGTGTGTCTGATTTCATGTGTGACACTTATGTAATGTAAGTCTTTTTTTTTTATAGAACTGATGATATGAATGTTTGAATGATAATTTGATTCTAATTATGGTCTTTTGTTTATGTATTTTACTGTTAGAGATGCAGTTTTGTATGTTCATACAATAATTAAAGTTGATTCTCCAAATGAACTTTCTATCTTATTTCCTTCACTGTTGCTGCTCTAAAAGTAAATTTCATAACTTTGATGGTGAAAATATTTAAAAGATAGTGAATCTGTGCACGTGAGGTTTGTGTCTCATGATTCAGATCAGGAAAACTAAGAGTTCTTTTTAAAGAAACGTGGCTGTGATGATTAAAATGTTCTAACTAACATTAACAGTTGGACCGCCTGCCTCCATCTTACACATCAGTCTGAGTTAAAGGTGACGAACGTTGCTGTGGTTACCTGGACATCGCCGACACACGTCGCTCTGAAAGGGGAAGATGACGTCTCTTTCTCGGCAGAACTCACAGATGAAACCTCTAGCGAGGCAGAGCTGAGAGAGAAAAACTGGTTTTTTGATTCATGACGCTGATTTTTTTTATTCATTTTAGAAAAGCAATTAAAAGTAAAAAAAAAATAAATAAATTGATGCTCCTGAATGTAAATAGAAATAAATCTTTAAAAAAACATAAAAAATGTTTGTTTCCTGTTTTCAGTTCAGTTGTGAAAATGAAAGAATCCAACATCTTTTCAAAAGATGATCAATAATCAGAATTGTTGATAAAGTTTCAGACTGACCTGGCAGTTTTCAACATGGCTGACAGCTGCATAAAGCACCGCCCTCGCCTGCGTCACCAGCTGACCCTTCTTGACCTTCAGCAGGTCGTCCATGGAGAAGAGAGGCAGTGACTTGGAGATCAGGTGATCAGGAAGCTGCCCAAACTCCATCATCTCCCTCAAACACATTTTAAACAGAATTTACAGACAAAGCAGTGAATCTTAGCTGTGAGGCTTTAACTCTGAACTGGATGTTTTTAAAAGGATTTCTGCACTTTTTTTGTTGTTTATATTTACTCAGACAGATTTGTTTTCTTGTCTTGTCAAATTTTTGCTCGAACCAAACTGACATTTCTGATCCTCACAGTTTCCAGCAGATGATTCTCAGCTTGGTGGTATTTCTGTAGTTTTTATTTTATGTTTCTTGGATGATTTGATGATTTGTGTCTTCATTAATGTCTCTGCAGATGTTCTGCTGTGATAACGTCACTGGAGGGCGACAAACTCAACACACAGCAGCTCGATCACTCAGATTCAGCTGCTGTGGTTTTCAGTGTCTGCAGGAAATGGGATCTTCACTTACCTTCCTGAGAATCTGCAGCTGTTGAGCAGCTTCCTGATGCAGATCAGCTGATCCTGCAGCTCCTGGAGACAGAGACGGACAGAAAACGACAAAACTTCATAAAGAGTGAAACTAAAGAGAAATAACTTAAATAAATATTTTACTAACACTTAAACAGCATTGACAAACAAAGAAAATCTGGGATATAAATCAATGAGAAATATCAAATATGTTGATGTTTAAATTCAAAGCACAAAACTGATACTAATCTGGAGAATAATCACTGATGATGCATCGACCTTGAACTCACCCTGAACTTGTCCAGCTCCTTCACTCGGCTGCAGAGCGTCTTTCCAACACAGGTCAGGTCGAACAGAGGCTGAAACCAGACGGAGTCCAGCAGCTGCTTGGAGAAGTCGCTCACAGGATATCTGAGAGGAAGACCAAAGAGTCCGTTCATCCACACTGATTCTTCTGTCAGTTCAGTGTTTGATAAAAAAAATAAATCTGCAGTTAATGTGAATAATGAGAGCAGAAGCTGAAATCTGAGTGTCCTTACCGGTTAAAGTCCCAGGAGGACAGAACTCGAGCAGGAATCACCGACTCAGAGCCGCCGTGGCAGCAGTCACAGAAATATCTGGAAAATATGAGCTGATTCACATGAACTGAAATGTAAAGAACATTAATGTCACAGTTTGACTCACCTGCCCAGGTAGTCGCAGTATCGCAGCTTCTTGATGTATCCTGGAGAGACAAAGAGTTTATTAATGACAGCAGTTGGTCTGTTGTGTGTCTGACTGTGTGTGTGTGTGGATGAACTCACGGGGCTCCACCTCCGTCCCACAGCCAGCACACAGGAAGTGCTGTAAGGCCACGACCTCGCTGCGTCTGAGGAGGAAACGAACGCCGTCACGTCTGTTTGTTGTGACTGTGATGTCACTGTGACGTCACAGTTTCTCAGCCCACCTGAGCGTCGGCTGAACAGTGAAAATGATCTGGAAGCGAGGAGGGGCCCAAGTCAGGGACCCTCTCATCCTGGTCCGGAGCCGGATCTCCTCTGTCAGGCTGCCGCCGCTCACCGCCACGGCTCCCGTCCCCGGCAGCTTCAGACAGCAGAGACAAGAGGGGACAGTTTACGGTCCAATTAAAGACAACCAGGAGGAGAAAGTAGAAAGTATTCTGGCCTGGACTGAAGCAAAAGGAGGCAGTGTGACTTGAATGAAGGGAACGTCACGCCGTCGTCTCATCACCGTGCTCTCACCTCCTGAAGCGTGCTGCGGAGGCTTTGGCGTCCACGCTGAGGCTCACTGGAAGGAAGCCAGCTCGTCTTGAACTCCAGCACCAGCTGCTGGGCCAACCACTCCGCACTGCATGATGGGAAAACACAGAGTGAGACGTCGCTCTGGAGACGGCGAAGGGGGTGGACGTTTGGGCTTCTTACTTGGGAGACGGACTCTCCCGAGAATCTCTGGGCGTCACTGTCGCATCCAAACCGCTTTCTGAAACCAAAACCAAGTAGTCAGACTGAAGCGGACTAACTTTTAAAAATGTAACTTCCTGTTGGGCCGGGTTGTGTTGCTGATGTTTGGGACGTTGGGATGTCTAAATCTTTGACCTGAAGAAGTTTACCTTCGAAGCCGCTGTCGGAGGAGAGGACAGAGAACTTCTTTGGCTGATGTTCGGCCTCGTCTTTGTCGTTTTGGTCCTGTGTGTGTTGTTTTGTGCGTCTTCGTGAACACTGGCCAGCTGTGCTGCAGCTGTGTGTGGGGCTGTCCTCTGCAGAGGTTGTGTATTTGTGTCGTTTTCGGTCAGAGCTCAGAGTCCACTTGGCCGCTTCCAGAACCTCCAGGACCAAATCCACCACGACGAAGTGAGCGTTTTCCTGCAGAGGCCAAACAGACACGTTTACATGACACCTAAAAAACCGAACTTTTGCTTTAGTCCGACCAAAACCAGACTTTTAAAGTATATGTAAACACGTTAGCTCGACTGAAGTCGAGTTTGTAATTGTCAGACCAACACACCCAGATAATGTGATGGACTGCTCCAACACACCTGATCAGACGATGACGAGCTGATGATTTGAATCAGGTGTGTTGGAGCAGGAAACATCTCGAACCTGCAGGCCAGCAGCGCTCCAGAACCGGAGCTGGAGGAGGTGATCTGCACATGTGCGACAGTTTCTATGACCCGTCGAATGGCATTTAAAATATAAAGTAAACGTAGGAGGTCAGACAAAAGAAGCCGGCTAACTGCTAACACGTCCAACACGGCAAAGTCTGAAGCAAAAGTTTGTGTTTGGACGGGTGCAGAGGCTAACGTGCTAGCTCACCGGTACAGATCACCACCTGTCGGAGCGGAGGCGACACGATGTCAACAAATAAATCGATTTCACCGGGACGAGGACAGAAGTCCGATCAGATGGCTTTATCGAGCTACAGCCATGGGTGTGGTTGGTGACAGTGACATCACAAAGTCCCAGAAGTCCTGACGGCTGGTTTTAAGGTTCAGGTTCTGAATCCAGACCGAGCTTTTCTCTGTGGACTGAGACCGCCAAGTCTTTAACTGTGTAAATGTAGAACCTGGACCTGATTTAGAACCAGACACCAGATGGAGGTCTACCTGTAGACTGTCTGAACCTTTAATCCCCATTAAAGAGTCATTTTCATATTTTCAGACGGATCAAGAAAATCTACGTCTGATGTGATTCTTCTGAGCCTGTAGTGGATTCTGTTCTATCGCGTTCTGAAGACGCTGATCCAGACCTGCCCTCACCTTGTCCAGGTCACAGCTGGTTTTGAAGGCGTCTGCAGAGAATTCTGGGATTCCGCTGTGAGTCCTCAGTTTTCTGTTTGGAGATGATCGTCCTGGAAAAACACAAACTTTCATTTTTCTAACTCAAACTGAATCGTCCTGATGATGAACGCTGCTGAGCAGGAAATATTCTCCTCGTTGATGTTCTACCTGCTGTATCATAGCTGGCTTGGCCCCGCCCCCTCTGCTCCTCAGCCAATCTCTGTTGTCCACTGAAGGGCAGGTGGAACAGCGAAATCAGGGATTGGTTCAGATATGATGAGACTGAGACGCAGTGTGGCTTCTTCTCCTCCTGGACTGAGGGACACAGGTGACCGGGTCCTGGTCTGGATCCCAGATCCTCCAGACTGGAAGCTGATGGATGTCCACACTGATCCGGACTCAGTGAACCAGAATCAGGAAAGTTCAGACTAGAAGAGGAAGCATTTCACAGTTTATCAAGAGAAGAAGAGGCTGGTGGAGCCCAAACTTAGAGCTAAAACAGAGAGGGCTCTGCTCACACTGACACCTGGTGGTCAGTTATTGGAGGTTTAACAGACAAAACCTTAGCTCAGTGTGACAAACCACAAGAAAACGTTTTAATGTCATATTACACCAACCTGGAGGTCAAAGGTCAAACCAAGATGTCCTGTTTATTTACTTTGTGTTTGTGATGCAACAGGAACTGAGTCCTTGTTACCTTGAAGGACCAGAGGAATCCGGTTCCTCCCCGTGCCAGGAGACGGGCCGGTGACGTCTGGAGACAACCGGGCTGCTCCTGGGGAGGAGGAACCCTCCAGGATCTGGATTCTGAGGAGACAGATCCTCCCTGCTCCTGACTTCAGCTCCTGAAGGACTCAGCGTCCTCCTCCCACCTTCCTCATCATCCTCACCTTCACCACCAAGACGGTTAGCAGCTTTGACAGAGTCGGACGAAGCAGAGCTGGACTGGACCAGGGACCTGGTTTGTGTCCTCTCTGGGGACGTGGTCTCTCCTCCAGAGGATCCGGGTGGCGACAGGAGGAGCAGCGGGATCGATCCTGGACCAGCTGACTGATGGTTTGGATCAGATGGTTCTTCTGGAGGGAAGAAGTGATGATTCATTGATAAGAATGTAAATCAGAGCGTCTCACCGTCACTGAAGGAGGAAAAGGGGATCAATAATGACATTTCAAATTAAAAGCCTTTTCACTGACAGAAGTTAGTGAGAGGAAGGTGAACAAAAGCCAAAAACAGAAATGTTATTATGATCTAAAGAACTTTTTATAGAATCACCACAAACAAAAAGTGATGTTTTGGTCTTTTTCAGACAGCTGAAGTTAAAAGAGGAAACTCCTCGGCCCATCTCTCTCCTACCTGACAGACCTTTGGGAACAGCTGTCGGTGTGTCCACACACCAGCTGGCATATCCAGGCCTGCAGACAGAGGACATGTCCCTGAAGGTCCCCATCTGTGGACCGGAGACGGCTCTGGTTCAAACTTCCTGCTGCAGCAGCTGTTTCCGAGTAAGAGATCCGTCTAGAGGGAGTCCATCAGGATCTGGTCTTCGGTGACTCACACGTCCTCCTTTCTTTCTGTTCGGAGACGTGAGCAGGACGTTTTATCAGTGCTGCTGTTATTCCTCTGCTCGAGATCGATTTATGACAACATGATTTTATGGTTTTACTGCAGCTGCATGGAGGACATGCAGCAAAGAATCGTGGTTCAAAGGTCAGACATTGACCTCATTCAGGACTAACTGTCACCGTCAGGCCATCAGTGTCTCTCAGGATCAACTCGATCATTAAAATCTGCTCATTTCACAGGAAGCAGAAATTATACAGTTTGTTGTTTCAGTTATGTTTGGATAATTGTAAAACTGTACTTCTGTTTTTATTAACCTCAACCTGGCACTGCGGCATCATGGGAGATTTCTGTGTGCAGTCAGAGCAGAGAGTGTCCTGTTAGCTGCAGTGTAACTGTGAATGTGAAGTTATTCATCATTGTTCACGAATAAACAAGAACGATAAAACTGTAAAACACTGAGTTCACTTCCAGTCTCCAAATTATGAATTCTAATAATAATAATAATAATTAACCATCACATGAGTAATTAATTTAAATCAGATTTTATGTTGAAAGAGAAAAAAATGATCACCTGAAGGAATAAAATATTCCCCCAAATTTGGAGAACGATCACATTTAGTTTCAGGTTCAAGCTATTTAATTTGTTGTGTGTTTAAAGAAGCTGATTCAGTTTAAACACTCAGCTGAACTTCCTGTTGAGTGCAGAAGTTGTGTCTGATTGTGACTGATAACAGCAAAGATATTTTCAGTTTTAGTGGAATGAAAGTTGACTGAAGCAGAACAAACAGGTGAAAAGCTCCTTTAAAAAGATTCAAGAAAAGACTCACCGGCTCATAAATCCTGAAGTGACGCTCAGAGGAGAGCCGCCGGGCTGAAGTCCTCATCCCCCAAAAAGTGGCGCACAGAAAGGAGGAGGCGGCAGGTTCGGGCCACTTCCTGTATTCAAAGGTTTTTTCTCTGTGACAGGACGGATCCTGCTCCCTGTACTGACCCCCGACCCCTGACCTCCAG
Source organism: Echeneis naucrates (assembly GCF_900963305.1). Classification (NCBI taxonomy): domain Eukaryota; kingdom Metazoa; phylum Chordata; class Actinopteri; order Carangiformes; family Echeneidae; genus Echeneis; species Echeneis naucrates. The sequence continues at coordinate 853,278 of NC_042531.1, read as the reverse complement.
CCGTTCACCACCAACCATCCTGTAAAACATTACAGATCTCAAGAGTCATTTCTTCTTTAAACAGGTTCTCTGACAGGAAGTCTGTTCCAGCCAAGTTTTTTTTGGTCCTGATTTCTTGCTTTAAAAAAAAAAAAAACCCAAAAACAATTTTTTAACCGCAGCAAGAGAAGTTTCCCTCCATAGAAAGATCTGATCTGCAGCTGCAGCAGAAAGAGGAAGTTGACATTTTGAAAGAAGCAACTCAGATTCAGACCGACAGGAAACATTATTGAAGTGCCTCCTTTTTAAAAAGCCTGAAGGTTCATCCACTGACGACCAAGACAGAAGCCGAAGCACCAATCACATGTTGTGGTGCTTTTGTGTCTTTGTGTTTGGTTTGTGTATCTGATGCTGATGGCTCAGCTGATGTTAACACTGAATACTGAACCTGCCGGGCCACCGTACTGCTGCACGGACACAACTGACCTGAAGGAGGACTTCCTGTTCTGTCGGCAGACGGGAGCTGCTGACCGCCATCATCGTAATGTCCTGCTGATGATGTCACTTCCTTGAGCTCACGCCTCTCCTCGGGTCGCCCTTCCAGCCTCACCTGGGCACTGCCCATCATCACAAACATGTCACTGTTTCTCACGAGCTGCCCCCCCATCTAATCCTAAATCTATAATTAATATCCAGAAAAACACTGAACACATTCTGTCATAGCTTTAATTAACCAGCTCTTTAATCTGATAATAATTATTATTATTTGTTAGTTTTAGGTTTCAAATATTTTTATATCTGTCAGTTGGAATGTTCATTCACTTTAAACTCCTTCAGCTGAAACCATCAAAGTATTTTTGCATCTTGTGCAGAAATGACACGTGAAGATGATTTTTAAGGTTGGACTATTTTCACTATTTTAGTTCATGAAGTAATGTAAAAAATAAGTTAAAAATAAGTGCCAAACTAATGAACTGGTCAGTTCCAGTAAAGTGGAGCTATTCTAGTTTGAAAGTTTTTCCTTCTGAAGCTCCAATAGAAGTGTTTGTTTTGAAAGATGAGGTCTTTACTGATGAAGTGGTGAAAACACAGTACAGTATTTACAGTATTCACAGCAGTTAAGGCGACATTAAAGAGACATTTCATGCATGAAAATTTGAGCTGCTGTACAACAAATTACACAAAACGTTCACAAAAAGTTACAAAAAGGGAATGTTACATCAAAATCTCCACAAACCTGAAAAGAAGTCACATAAAAATAAATTTGTTCCCAGAAAAGTACAAAAAGTGTGAGTACAGGCTGCTTCAGTATAGACTGTATATACAAAACAACAACAGCAGGATTTAAACAACTCTCATCAGCATCACATTTTTTAAATCTAAACTCTGTTCGCTCATTTCAGGTTTCATTCTGAGTGATTGAAGATTCTCTCAGTTGCCAAAACAAAAACATAAATACAGAAGTTTAAAGTGCAGAATCAGTCGATCACTGAAGCTGTGATTGGTGGAGAGACGCAGAAAGGCAAAGTGGATTATCAGACTTCGTCCTGCTGCAGTTTGAGCTGACTGAGTGCGTCGGACTATTAGGAGACATTAAACTGTAAACTGCGTTATTGCTGCCCAGCTGTTAGCTTCAGGCTGGTTAGCATGCTAACTTCAGTAGAATAAAAGATAAATGCACAAAAAAAAGTGAAGGCCTGCTTCCGTCCGTGGCGGAGGATCTTTGTGATGTCACAAAATCTTTTCTCCAGGGGTCCATCGGCAGCCCCAGGTGGTCTGTGGGTAAATAAATCAGCACAGACACCGTCTCCGTGATAGTGAGCAGATGGACAACCTTGAGTTTGATTCCTGGACCCTTTCCCGCTTTTCATTTTGTAACCTAAAGATCCTGTTTGACCACAGACTGATCCAATAAAGACATAAATGCAGTTTTCAGAATATGCTAATGTTAGCTACATAGCAACAGCTAAACCTACAAATGGCACCTTTAAAATCTGATATCCATAAAACCACATTTGTGTGATTACTTCTCCAGCTGACCTGGACATCGATACGGTTCTGATTTTGATTATCTATAATCATCAGCGATTGATTATGAAGATTTAAAGTGAGTGTTGGTAAAATATACAGTACGTGAAGAAAAAGTGAAAAACACACAACTCACTGCTGTCAAATATTAATTCATCTTGTGATCAATAATGTACAAAGGTTATAGTTCACAGGAGAGAAAAGCTTTGTTTTGGCAACTGTGAAATCCAGTGGAAGCTTTTTTCCTCTTTTTCCTGCTCAATCTTTAAGTAGCTCCAGCTTTGGATACCAAGCTGCATCTTCTGTACAAACTGATCCGGACACGCTCGCTCAGACAGTCCTGCTGGTTCAAAGGTCAGACGGAGGAAACGACATGATCCCAGAACCGTCGAGTGTTTTAAAGGGGCAGCAGGTGAATCAGCTGTTGCTGTTAAAGCAGAAAAACAAAGCCAAAGAATGTGGCAAAATAATAATTCATTCCAGGCGTACATGTGATCAGTGTCCACTGATCGGAGTGTCTGGAGTTCGATTCCCGCCTACTCTGACGGGATCTTTGGCACATCAAGTGTGAATCAGGAAAAGCACTGCTGAACGAGTGAAATCATCTTCAACTGTAAAACTATTTGGGTCAAACAGACACATTTTGTCAGTTTGTGATAAAAACTTGAACCTGCGCACACGCTTTGTTAAAGTGTGTCAGCTATTGTTGTGTTTGTGGTTTTGGACAGCAGACAGTGACATCACAGTCAGCAGAGGTCAAGAAAGGTGAAGAATTAGCTACTGCCCCTTTAAAGCCTCTGTTGGTTCAGTTCTGTACACACACACACACACACACACACACACTGGAGTGACAGTGTTGTAAACCATCGGAGTCTTCAGGGATTCGAACTGTCCTGTGAAGACCTTCAGTATTCAGGCCGTCTGCTCATAGTGCCGCTGTAGACCGCTACAGAGAGAAACTGCTTTGATTGGCACCTGGGTGAGTGACACTAACCCTCGGCCCCGCCTCTTTGCCCATATTTGGACGGGCTGAAATGTAAGGGGGCGGAGTCAGACCAATCTCTATTTACAGTCTACAGTCTGAATATCTGCTGCCAATCTCCAGCTGCAGAACTGCACTCTGGGTAATGTAGGCACCAGGAGGAGGGACAGACGGCGTTGTTCTGCTTCTTTGTGTAGCGTTGTTGTGTATCTCTGACTGTGCAGACAGGCTGAGTTTTAACTGACTCACAACTCAGACTCTCAGGACAAAAACACATCCAAGTTGGAGAGAACCAGGACCAGATCAGACCCAGAGAGACCTGGTGAAGTCAGAGTCCTGGTCCACATATCAAACATTTAGAACACACAATTATACCTAAAATATATTAGAGAAAAATATCTTTGGGGCGTGAACAACAACCCAAACACCTTATTTCAGCTTCTCTTTGTATCATAAATATCTTTTTGTTTAAATACAAACTGTTTCCCTCTGAATTAATACTTTTGGTTTTATTCTGTCAAACACATCATCTGAAACCGCAATTAAAAAAAAGAAAATCTATAGTCTATAATCAGGTTTGTAAAATCAGACTTACTGGAAACAGGTGAAGGGAGAAGATGAAGACTGACAGTATCAGGGCCGCCATTACAACAAAAACTAATATGGCACAAAGAAAGGTCATGAAGGAAGTTCATCATTTAACTGTTTTGGAGAAGAAAGTCAGAATTTTAGAAGAATTAAAACCTGAAAAAATAACTATGAATAAAAACTATTTAAATTTTAAGTAAAACTTTCATTTTTCACATAATTTTATACAGTTTTCCTCCAACTCTGATCAGGGGTGTGAAATGAATTTCTTATTTGTTTATAATCTGTTACACCAAAAACCTTCCCATGATTCATTAGGAGTCCTACACCTGGACTCCTAGGTCCAGGAGTCCAGGAGACTGTTGTGTTGTTTCGATCCAGATGCCGGATTGATTGTACTCTGACTGTCTAATCGGATTCATCTATTTTTGTTCTTCTTTTCTGACTGAAAGAGCGGCCCTGACACTGTAACCACCTTTCGGTACCAACGAATGTGAAAATGTTAGTTTTTTTGTATTGATCTCTTCAGTCTGTGTCTGTTGTGTGTTTCTTGTGTTCATCTGAAGAAAAGATTGTCATTCACACAAACACAAACATCATCTACCAGCAACCAGTCAAACCGCTGCGTTTTGGCTCCTGCGTTGATTTGAGAGCAGAATAAATTCATGTGGATCAATCAGAGAATCCACTTCTGACCATTTGGCTCTTTAAACCGTCCTGCACCTTTAAACAAATAAAACGTTACTGAGAAGGATGAGCGTGACCGCAGAGGCGTGTTCATGGCGTCTAGCGTCCGTCGTACGGGTCAGCCGGTGGAAGTGTCGCCGTCTCCGCCGCTCACGTCAGGAGGGTGTGTTGGGACGAGGCCTCGTCCACCAGGGCCTGCACCGTGACGCTCACCTTCACCATCCCCTTCTCCTCCAGGATGTGGTGGGGGAGGCAGAGTTTGTCCTGCGAGGCCGAGAGGAGGGACGGAGGAGACGACAGGACGGACAGGAGGACACGATTTAGTCACAATACTGAGACATTTTGAGATGTCAACACAGACTGAATGACCTTTTCTATAGTTTGATTTTAATCAGCTCTGCAACACCAACATAAGGCTTCCAGGAAATAGCCACATCCCTGAGCGGCCTGATGACGAGGGAAAATAACAGCCAGGTTAAACTTTGAAAACCTTGAATTTAAAGAGAAGTTCAACATTCAGGGTGCTAACCTGCTAAAACACAACCTGGAGGGACCTAAATATGAGCCCATCAGGACGTCATCTGTCTGTGAGCTCACTAAGTCTAAGTCGGCCATCTTGAAACCAGAAGAAATCATATTTGGAGGAGAGGCGGAGCTCACAGACTAACAGTGTTCATGTGCGGATCTTTCACTTCCTCAGGACCTGGTTCAGTTCTTTACAGCCTCCACAGTAAAACAGACAACAGGCCTGAACTGCATTTATTACCTCACAAACCGTCACAGATCATACACAGTCTTAACCCCCCGACAGGAAGTCCACCCACATCAGAACAACATTAAAAGATCAGTGTCAAAAAAAAAAAGAAGTGAGAGCCTGAAGGACTCCAGAAGGTGAACTGAAATAATCACAGAAACAAGCAGCTGACGGATTCATGTCAGATATTCTGTGTCCTGTCCAAAACAACCAATCAGCTGCCGGGCAAAGTCAGCAGGAAATATCAACGGAAGCCCCGAGAGGCAAATGAAAAGATAAAGAAACTCTGATTACCCACTTCCTAAATCTGATCGAATTCGTTTTCTGTCCTGTGTTTACGATTTAAGAGACAAAAAAAACCCCAAAACATTTTGCCAGAATAACATTTCATAACTTCTTTTTTTTACTTTTAAAACTGATTTTGTCCAAAAGAGTCTCACCCTAACCCTTTGAAACTAGGAGGGAAAATGATTTGATCAGAGTTTTAGTGAGTGAAGCTGCTAAATCTGAACGTATCAAACATCTTAAGAAGACTAATATCTTAAACCACCTCGTGTCTATAGCCCTTCAGATATTCCCCAAAAACTGTCCCATTGCATATCAGCATACAGTCATGAGTTTTAAATAAATAAAGAAAATCCACATTTCTGAAAACATCATACTGAATAATTAGACATAAAATTATGTGAAATTACTGAGTTCTGGCTTCCAGTTTCTCTTCATAATGACAACCTGGAAAATCCTGTTTGTGCAGCGCCGCAGTGTTTAGTTACCGAACCTCCTTTTGTGGATCATGTGCTTCTGCAGTCCGACTTACAGTCCGACTGTGGCCCCTCAGCTTCTAACGGTGCAAAGTCAGAGTTAAATATTTAGGGAATGAAAACGTCCCACAAAAACAGCTGGAGGTCAGAACTTCAGCTCCAAACGTCTGACTATCATCTGAAACTGAACCTTAAATATTAATGTCACGTCGACACTTCTGCTCACATTAATGGCTGATTGGAAGTTGGCGGGCTAACTGTGTTAGCTGTTAGCTCAGTAAACTCTTCCAAAGACTGAAGGTGACTGAAAGTTAATTATTCAGGCTGAATCTTCAGCCATTAATGTGTTTGGTCCTTAAAGTCCTTTGACACTGTGCTTGTAACCCCCCCACCCTCTGCCCAGTCAGACTGACTCCAGCTTTTTCCCACCACTGCTGCCAAATGTTTCCTTTAGTGGAACGTGTCGAGTCTCTAAAGATCAGAGAAGTGCCACGAGAAAACTTCTGTAGTGAACTTTTCTGTTGACACAATAAAAATGGACTTAACATTCGACATCCATAATGCTTAACAGGCAGATCAACTAAACCATCTAAAAGTCCTGAAATCAGAGATATTTTGTGTTTCAATAATGTTTGCACCAACAACTGGAATCAGCTGTTAGCTGCTCTGTGTCTCCAGTTCAAACCAACTAGACTGAGGCGTTCCTGAAGAACCGAAACACGAGGTCATATATCTCTGCTTTAAATGACAGAGCTCCTCTGAACTGGACTGTAACTGAGAGAAAAGAGGAGAGGAAGAGGAGAAGAAGAAGAGCAGAGGAAGAGGAGAAGAGGACGAGAAGAAGAGGAGAAGAGGAAGAGCAGAGGAAGAGGAGAAGAAGAGGAGAAGAAGAAGATGAGAGGAAGAGGAGAAGAAGAGGAGCAGAGGAAGATGAGAAGAAGAGCAGAAGAGGAGCAGAGGAAGAGGAGAAGAAGAGGAGAAGAAGAGGAGAAGAAGAAGAGGAGAAGAAGAGGAGAAGAAGAAGAGCAGAAGAGGAGCAGAGGCGTCGGCTCATGTTGATTCTGCATTCGTCTCACATGGGACTGACAGCCACTGATCTGGTTTAATCTGGTTCCTGACACTTTATTGACCCATTAAGGAAATTAAAATGGTTTGGAGGTTGGTCTTCAGTAAATAATCAGATTTATTGATGCAAATGTTCTCAGAAACAGTGAAGGAAAAGCTCTGAGCTCTTCTGATTGGCTGGCCTGTAGTTTCTGGAGCTCCAGGTGGAAAACTACTGAGATGGAGTCCATAAAACTCGACCTTTGACGTGAGAAAAGGACCATAAAATATGGACCTTTTATTCTTTGTAATGGAGCTCCAAACTACGAGGCTGTAACTTTAGTAAGAACACCATCCAGATAAACTCAGATTCAGAGCTCTGGATTTTCTGTTTCATCCAGAGGGAACAACCAAAGCGTCAGCTTTCCCATGTGACAGAAATGCAACAGAAATAAGAAGGAGGAGCCTGGGCAGGAAGAGGGCGGGGCAAGCAGGTATCTGACTGACTGGAGGATGTTGTCACGGTTACGTCATCTCACTCCAACTATAGGCTACAAAGAGCAGAACGAGGCAGAGGATGTGAACCAGGCTCGAGCCGACAATGTCCCAGATTTGCCAGGCAGGAGGCGGAGTTTGGGTGGTCACGGAAACCAATGAGCGAGTCTCTGACACCCCAGAGGAGGCGGGGTTTGGAGACGAGACTGGCTCCTCCGGCTTCCTGTCTGAAGAAGTTGTATCCAAGGCAACCAGTGACCGAAGTGTGGCGCGAAGTGGCTGCAGACGGCACTGGATGATGTCGTAGGGTGAACAGAGCGAAGACTGGCGCCCCCATTAGGAAGGAAGGAGGAAATACAGGATGGAGGGGAAGGAGGGAGAAATGTAGGAAAAAGGAAATGGAACAAGGGAGAAAGGAAAGGAAGCAAGGGAAGAGAAAAAGAGAAAGGAGACAAAAAAGGTGGGAGGGAAATGAAAGATTCAAGCAAAAAGGTCAATGTAGGAAATAAGAGGCGAAGGACACAAGGAGAAAAGGATGAAGGAAAAGGAAAAGGAGGGAATATGAGGAGGAAATATATTCCCAGAAGGTGAACCAAACAGGCGGGAGGAAGAAAAGGAGGAACAAAGAGGGAATGACACGGAGACAAAACAATGGAAAAATGAGGAGGAGGAAGAAGACGTGGTGCGATCCAGCCAGAAAGAAAGAAAGTAAGAAGAGAAAAGGAGGTTAACCAATGGACGCAGAAGTCAAAGGTCACAGATAAGAGTGTGAACTGGTGGGATGAGGCAGGGGTTACCATGGCAACGAGCAAGTATGCTTGCTGAGAGAGGAACAGAGAGGATGCACAAACATCTTCTCTCCCCCAGGAAGCAGACCACAGCGAGGAGGTGAGGTGGCTGATGGGAGAGCCAGTGCAGTCAGCGCAGCACGATAACACTGAAGCTTTTAGCGGAAGCAGCCGGCTAGTTAGCAACGTCCACACAGAGGAAACAGTCAGCAAGCAGGTCAAAGGTCAACCACACAAACAGCCCAGACCCAGAAGAAGAAACTGATAAAAACCACAGCTGAGTAAAGTGGAGCTGATCTACTGGCTGAAAGACTGCTGAGAAACATCACAATGGTTCCTCTCTCCTGACACTGGATTTCCCAGAATGCATCAGTGAAAGCAGATTCAGGATGGCTGCACAGAGAAACCTCGTTCTCCAACACACACACACACAGACTGAAGCTGCTGTTCTGACGGACTCCCGTCATGATGGAAGAAGCGGCAACGATGACGGCGGCGATGAATCGGCATAAAATGTCAACAATAATGATTAAGATCGAAAAATAAGGGAAAGTTGAACCAGCTCTGGGATGAAAGTTTTCATTTCAACATCAAAATAAACTATTTTTCAAATTTTCTTCTTCAGGATGTCACTTTGAATTTCAGGCAGGTCACATGACAGGAAGTGTGCCTCCAGATCTGGTTCACAGTTCAGAGTCCTGCAGAAATCCTGCACCTCAGTCTCAATGTGTATTCAGGAGTCGTGCTGATTTTGCAGGACACCTTGGAGGGGGGGGGGCACTCTGACGAACTGGGGGTGTTTTCAAGATGGAGGATGAAGACAAGCTAACCATAGACTGTGTTGAGGTTAGGGGGCGGGGCTACTGTTTAAAAGACAAGTCTGGTTTGAAAAAATAAAGATGACTGACAGACAAAATACAAACTACGGGATTCATCTCAGGGTTGACAACAGAGACCAACCTCCGGATCATTGATCCTGAAGGATTCTCAGGTAGCTTCTTCGGTTTCTAACGGACTTTCTGGACAAGCTGCTGAACGATCACTGTGCATCATGAGGTCAGACCAGAGTCAGGACCTCTAACCAGCTTCGACAGGGATTTCAGTAACGTATCTACACAGTCATGTTGCATTTAGTATAGCAGCTGGATCTCTGCAGTCCTGCAGGTTTGTTTTGTGGTAAATTTTGAGATAAATGAGAGGAATCTTAAAAACAACCCCAGTTGAGAGAGATGGTCAGACCGGGTTAGGGCGTCCTGCACCTCAGGGTGGAGGACACACTACTCACCTCGGGCACACCGATCTTTCTGCAGGCGTCCAGGAAGTTCTCCACATTCCTCCGACACTTGGCCATGCTGAGTTTGGGCTGGAAGCATGAAGTCACACAATGTGTCAGTTACACAACACTCATTGTTTCCACAAATTACACAAAAATACTTTTTACTGAAAAACAAACTCTGCTGTCACAAAAACCAGACCAGAGCCGAGCCGAGATCACGGATAAAAACAGAGACGTACCACTGCAGGCGAGGGGACGTGGATGCTGGCCACAGAGCGAGGGCGAATGTGATTGGCCAGATGGCAGAGGACGACACCGTCCATCAGGGACGAGCCGAGGTCCTCAGGAAGGACGACCTTCAGTCTGCTCTCGATGCTCTGAGGAACAAATGAGCACGAGGGGTTAGATATGTGAAGCCGACGGTCTGCTGAGCAGGACAGAAAACGGAGCTGAAGCTGATAAAGAAACCTGAGTGGTCCAGAACTGAGACCCAGTTCATGTCCAAAGCTGCCGTAGAATGAATGATATGAATAATAATCTCACATCTCTGAGCTGCTCCATCAGCTCCAGCTCCTCCCGGAGCTGCTCCATCTTCCTCCTCATGGTGAACTGAGGATCCACAGACTCCAGACTCTTGTGGCTCCGCACGAAAACTACAAAACAACAACAGGAGAGGTGACGTCACGCACAGTTCCCTGGTTCAGGCTTGGGAGGATGTCTGAGGAGGGAAAGATCAGCTGATCCTGGAGCTGAGATCAGTTCGAGCCACATCAGGAAGTTGCTGATTGAATTCCAGCTGTGGGCCCTGAACACAAAAACACTTCAGCGACTTCAGGCTCAGTGAACGGGCAGTTCATCATCTTTCCTAATGTGGCCTCATCCCGCCTCCCTTTGTTTGTGTTACACTCTGAGTCACAGGGATCACAGAAAAAAGGAAAAGAAGAAGCAAGGAGAACAAATCCAAATAAAACCAAAATGAAAGGATTTACAAACATACACCATGCCAAAATAAAACCTGCTGCTCTTCTACTTCCTCTTTAATTACTGAAGATGTGGAGTTTGATGATAGCTCGACTGAAATCTGCTGTAATTATAACAACTACACAACACAGCGTATAAGAGTGTGGATGTGGATACCTAACGTCCTGTTTTGTGTATCCACTGACACAGAAAAAAGCCTTTCTGCCATAAAAGATGGAGGAAGCTTATGTAAGATGAACATTCACAGGCACTCATGCAGTCAGAGCTCAGTGCTGCATTAAAACAGCCCAAACACACAACCGAGCAACTCTTCATTATCTACAGGACGACAACATCAGGTTGTATTTACTGCACAGACAGCAGCGTCAGCAGGCCGGCCAGAAAATACAGAAACCTTACACATAATACTAAGATATTCCTTTATTCATCCCACAGTGGGGAAATTCACAGTCTCACCACAGCAGAGGGCATCAGTGAAAAAGAAATAGAATTAGACAATAAATCCAAAAAATACAATGGACAGTATACTATTTTCATAAAACAATAAAAATGTTGCACTTTTCTTTAAAGCATAATCATATTGATAATAAAGAGGAAGACCAAAGATTAGAATTATCAGAAGGCACATTAAAGCTGAATCATTCTGCTCAGCTTGTATCGTTGTAGTTTCACTGACTGACCACAGAACGGAGCTGCAGGTTCACGTCTCCTCCTCTGAGGAGTTCAACTGCTTTAATCACTAATGGTGAGAAAAATATCATCTTGAATCTACACATTTAAAAATACTCTCACATAGGTTTATTCATAAATTTGAACTTTTCCTATCTGAGAGTAAACATTGTCATTATTTACTGAATTATTGACTACTTGCCTGTTCGCAGTGTGTCATGAAAAGTGAGTGTGTGAAACGTTCAAAATAAAAGCTAACAGAAGAAAATGTTTTTTCAGGATTTGGTGAAGCTGCTGTTTATCTGTTTATCCCAGCAGGAGGACAGACAGGTTCAGGTGTGAAGAGCGGAGAGAAACCGGAGCGTTGGATTCCAGATTATCCTGAGCTGCTCAGATAATGAAGCACAAACAATTTTACCTTCCAGGTGAAATCACGACCGCCCTCCCCCTGGTTTCCTCTGCATCAGTGTTTGAGGCAAAGGCTCATGGGTATTGTAGTATTTCTAATCAGCCATCGTGGTTCAGACGTACTGAGGCAGAATGGAGTTAAATGCCAACGTTAGTGTGTCTCACACACAGACATGCAGATGTGGACCTCACGGAGGATTCCACGAATGAGCATCATGTCCATCATCGGGTCACTTCCTCTTGACAGCTGACAGTAAATGATCTGGTTCGATAACACATGCAGATCACCACGGTTACGGTCGCGTCACTCTCTCACTGGTAGAAACAGATCAGATGTCGGATTGGAGCTGATCTGGCTGAAAAGTGAGCGTTTGTGTGGGAGAGAGTTTTTCTCACAGAGCAAATCTGCAGAGAGAGCAAAGCGGCGAGGTCACAGGTTCAATTCCCACTCAGATTATCACAGATGGCAGCTTTTCTGTTTTTGTTGTTCAACGGGGGACGGGCTGGACTCTCCAGACTGTAACTGGACACAAACACCCCGGAGACTCACCTGGCCTCTACCTGCCTGACCACATCGCCCTTTACCATCAAACCAGGTCTCTGATTTCTGAGGCAGTAACGCTGCAACAGAACAGAAGTGTCTTCACTACAGATTAGCACAAATATGCACCAACATGTAGAGGCAGACCCACCTCAAGAAGAAAAATCCAAACGAATGGGAGCTTAGAACACACACACACACACACACACACAGGGGTGATGATTGGTTGTTAATGAGGTCAGGAGTAGTGTTTATGTGAGCGTGTCAGTTCCTGGTGATGTCACTCTCCCTGAGGCCTGAACCCATTATACACCATTAGTCCCTATCTTATCACACATGAACACACACACACACACACACACACACACACACACACACAAACCACTCTTGCAGAAACACAATGTGACACAAAGCGACAATGTTTCTGTAAGGAAACTAAAATAACAATGTTCCTATAACTGTGGTCACTCAATGTAGAACCCAGACCTGATTCAGAATCAACCTACCTTTAGAGCATATGGAGCTTTAATAAAATGGCTGAAATCAGAGAAATAAACAAAGGCAGAGACATTAAATGTCCTAAAACAGTGACGTAAGAGAGCCTCTGAAGGAGAGACTGTGAACAGTTAAACAGCTCAGAGACGCTGTTAACTTCCTGCAACTTATCAGAGCCTTTTATGGACCAACTGACTGAAACGGAGCACACACACAGCTGTGATCCATCTGAATCTTGTGCTCTGTTCCAGTGAAGTGGGATACTCCTTCAGGGACCATTATCTAACACTTAAAATATAGGGGCTAAAAATACACACACAGAAATAACACAGTCTCATTCACAGTGTAAAAGCTGCATTCATACATATAGACACAAACACACAATCACAACATGGCCTCCGTCCTCAGCCTGATACACAGCAGCCACGTCACATCATGTGACGCCTGTAACACACACACGGAGGCAAATGGGCTGCTGTGCAGTCAGCTGACACACACACACACACACACAATGGACACGCCCACTCATCACTATTGCTGTACTCATTTTTAACTCCCTGCTACTTTTTATGTTGCTGATTACATCAGTCCTGCAGAGCAACGTTAAAATGAGGCCAAGTGACATATGATCTAAAAACAGACTGGCTGCTGACGACGTGGGAGAAAATGTTCTAGAAAACAGAAAACTCTCTCACCAGTAGAAACGTGCAGCAAAAGAAAACTTATAATGTTGATTATCTTGATTAACTGATGCAGCGTCAGCTGCTGCATCTGTAGGATCTTTCATTTCCTCCACTCTTTGTGGTCAGTTGTGAGAACTCATGAACTCATAATACTTAATTTCAAACCTAAACGATAACATGAATAAAACGGAAATAATTAAATGAAAATATTGTTAGCATTATTATGGAGGAGCTGGTTTATATATATAAAAATAATTAGATATAAATATTTCTAGATATTCTGAAAGCAAGATGGCCGACGGAAAAACAAGTCTGCAGCTCACAGACTGATGGCTCACCGAGGGCCGAGATTGGTACGAACCTGCTGGTTAGCCTGCTAACTTCAGTACAGATGGAGGTGTTGGTCATCACATGGTCACTGTGACTCTGATCAGAGTTATTGATGAGCTGATTTAATGTTTTACAGTGACGTCTATCAGACTTGTGTTTTCCTGGAACTCTGACTCAGTTAACTCGTCTCACTCGAAGCTGTGAGTCACAGCTGAAGCTCGACAGATTACCAGGCCTGAGGAAACAGCAGTTTGGATTCAGATCAGTTCAGACTCTTCTTGGACCCAAACACTTGTACTGGTGTGTGTGAGAGAGACCATACTGTTACAGCTCTAAACACACACTGACTTTAATTTTAGCACACACATCAGCTCGTCTGCAGCTATGAGTGCACGTGAACAGCTGGAGATGAAAGACGGGTGTGGTGAGACTCCTCTTTGATCACACACACACACACACACACACACACACAGCAGTAATCTCTCACATGTGGACTGAGGCAGAAAACCAGCAGTGAGAACCAGAGCAGACATGACACTAAAGAAGAAGATCCCAGCAGCTTCATACTGAACTCACTAGTCGCCCATCTTTGGCTTCATATTCACCACACAAACATGAATCAGGGTTCAAAATGATTAAAGGCCTGTTAAAATATAAACTACAGATGTTTATACAATCTCTTAGAAAGAGTTAGCCAGTGAAACCAGTCATCAAAGACAGAAACCACAAATGAAGCAGCAACGTTCCACCTGACTTCTGAGAACTCAGTCAGAAAAAGTCAAACTGTTGGAGCAGAAGCTGAGTCCAGGTGGGGGAGTCAGGCTGGTTAATGGAAAAACGTGGGACCTACCGCGGCTGTGCCTGCCTCCGTCGTCATGGCTACGCAGCGCATCTCTACCGAAGGGCGAAGCCTGTGAGAGGAGGGAGGGATCGAGACAGGAAAGAGGGGGCGAGCAGGGCAGCGAGGGCGGGGCTACAATCAGGTGGCGGAAGTGTGACCATCAGAAGGCGGTGGAGGGTACCAAGGTAGACCAAGAAGAGCAAGGCAAAGTTCATTCCACGAGAAAAACACCCCGAAAACACCAAACGTGAGCCGCAGGTAACAGAACACATGCAAGCAGACCAGGTGATTTTCACAGTAACAGTCATGCAGTGAGACAGAAGAGAAGAGATAAAAACAAATCGTGTAGTTAGGAAAAGGAGGAAGTGAGAACAGGGGACACCGAGACACAACAACACACAACAGCACAAAAACAGAATAAAGATTAGTTGCATTTCACAAAACATATCACCCCCACATGCTGTAAGCAACCACGTTAGCTTCATTAGCAGTTAGCAACATTTCACACACTGCTAAAAGTTAACAAGAGTTCTGGAGAGCTGAAGTTTGTTATGATTCAACAAACCCAGCTTTGGTGCTGTTAGCCATCCCACCACAACTCGGAGCTAAAGTCGGAGCAACAAGCCTCGGAGGAAAAAGCCCCACAAATCTAAAAACTACCCTCCAGGAGTTGATCCTTATGCACCTGCTGTTCTCTTATATTTGTTTTTATCTCCAACAGTCGTCCTCAGTTCCATCATATTGGATTAAATTATATCTAAACTTTAACAAACAGATTATCTCACGGTCCTGACACTGGACCTGGACTTGGAGCATTCACACCTCATCAGTACAGTACAACTCACCTGAGCGGGGCTTCAGTCCGAACGGGGGGCTGGAGAAGGACGGAGATCCACCGGCTGGAGATCTGTCATCTCTCTGCAGCAACATAAGAGGAAACGACACGTCCATCAGACGGATGAAGATAAAGAAGTCTTGAGTTTCATGAGGGATCAATTTGTAACGACACACAGGGATAAAATACACACACACACACACACACACACACACAAACTCTTGAGAGGAAGATTTAACAGGAGTTCAGGAGTTCAGGATGGTGAAACCAGCTATTAGCTCCAAAGCCACGCCCCCTCCCTTTATCCAGCACAGACAGGAAGATCTGGATTTAAAGTGGGACCGATCCTCCGGTCACCTGGACCAGGATCTGGACCCACAAAGGGTCTGACAAAGCTGGTCCTGGAGATCAATACTGTTGATAAGCCTGTGTGGAACAGTGATTCAGTGTTCCTGGTTTCCTCCCCCAGTCCAAAGGCCTGCAGGTTTAGGTTACATGGTGACTTTAGACTGCCTGTGGGCCTGAATGTGAACGTGTAAGTCAGCGCTGTGACTCCTTCCTGTGCCCCCCCCCGCCCTGCACAGATCAGTGATGTCGGTAATGGATGGCAGGCAGTTCTGGTTTCTTATGACACAAAGACACTCAAAGGGACCGACGTCACAGATCAGCCACATCTGCAGATCGACATGCAGGACAGGAAGCTGTCCAGTCCACCAATCAGATCACCAGTTCATCAAAGCTGACGCTGTTCTAACAAATCAGTCGTCTCCAAACAACCTTTGAGTCACTGGTGAAGGATCTGGTCCGGACTTTCACATGTATGAACTGAGTCACATGTTCACCATGTTCACCAATCAGCTCACGGCAAACAGACACACAGGTAAAAGAGCGAGAGTTCACTGGAGACACCACTGAGCCGCTCACTGAGCCCGAAGACAGACGCGTCGCTGCTACAGCAGGTTTACCTGGATGGACATATGCCACTCATATTCCCGGCATGCAAGCTGGGCCTCAAACCTGGCCTTCTCTAGAATCATCTGTCTCTTCTTCTGGAACTCATAACCACCTTCCTCCAGGTGCTGCTACAGAATCATCAGATGTTTAGGCCTTAAGTAGACTTCAGTATCTTATTTATAAACAGGCTGTAAATTATGTCTCTAACATGCAAATTTACTTACCAACAAAAACTAAATAAATAAGTTCTAAATAAGTTCTTAAACATGAACTACGTCCCAGTTCAGGGTCTGCTTCCTTCAGAGGCCGAGGCCTACGAAGGTCTTTGTCGGAGACTGTCCGGTCTAGTGAGGAGCTCCTGGTTTTAACGAATGCGCCATGAGCAGAAACAAACTGCTGCCATTTAAAAGGCCGATCCTCAAACTCACGGTTGGTGTTTTTTGCTACCATATTATTTTCATGACCAGTTCACAAAGGAAATTCTCGGGAAACATTGGATCCTTTGTTTCCCAGGAAAAGCCTTCAGCCTCTGAATGATGAGCCCCTGAGTTGGGATACCGCTGTAGAGACGTATTTACCGGATTTGGCATCATTAAACCGAGTGATTACATCCATGTCAATAATACGGTTCTTCTGGGCTTTGTTCTTAGTGGAAGTCGTTTTAGGGTCTCAGAAAACGGTCACTCTGCATCATTAAATAAACTTTGTGAAGCTCTTTACAGATTAAACTCTATGTGGCTGACTGCTTACAGTCTGGTGTGAACGTTTCTCCCGTACGCTGACAACACCCCGCCGTTCTCTTCATTCAAAGTAAAAGAAGTTAGTGCACATCGTACCTTTGGTGTGGTGGCGCTGTCATCACTGTCCTGCCCACTGAGGAGACACAGAAAGAAACAAGGAACAAAAAGCGAGCTGATGGTTAAAGATGAAACCACTCTACTACAGACATTTGTTTCAGAGTCAACCGTCACATCAGTGAACATCTTAAAGCGTTAACTCTTCTGATGCTTTCTGTCAAAGTGTTTTAGGATCACATCACTTCAACAGCTGTTTTTTCCAGATGAGATGTCTAAATATAAACGTTATATGCCCTTTAACACAAACGAATTCTCTAGGACTTTAGTTTGGTGTCTCATCCTGACTTCCTGTCGGGAGGTGCAGTCTCCATGGATCTGGGCTTGTTGGACTCAGATCTGGGGTTTTGTATCCAAGTCAACACCTTGAACTGGTGTTGTTCCTCAAACCTCCTGAATGTTGTTCAGTGAGGCAGGAAGCCCGATCCTGCTGAAAGACACCACTGACATCAGGGAATTTGGGTCAAAGTAACTTCCACATGAATGGAGGACCGAAGGTCTGCTTCCCATAACGAACCCCGATTCTGTAAACCTGCTCCATCAGTCCAGACCACCTCCTCCCATGTGTCTCTGGTCCAGTTCTGATGCTCATGGGTGCCCTGGCCTGGGTCCAGCCCGGACACCCCTGGACCTGTGATCTTCTGGTAGCCCCCCACACTGCAGTGTTGGAGATGATCTGACTCGCTGTCTACACATCCCATGGTAACCAGGTGTATCCCACCCACTTACAGGTATCCATGGTAACCAGGTCATCAGTGTCAAGGTCTGGAGGTGGTATCTTTGTGTCCAGACACTGTGATCTGTCTGATGTAATCCTCTTTAACACGTGACGTAAAGTGAATCAGATATCCAGCATGCTAACATGAGTCTTACTTCAGGGACTCGTCCACCGTGACCATCTCCACCGGGTAGAGCTGGACTCCGGACAGCTCGTCCTGCTCCGCCGTCACTCTGAGACAGAAGACAGCTTCATCAATGAGCTGTCAAATAGTGGTCCAGGTCTGCGTTCACACTCAGACTGAACTTTGCTCACATTATAAAGCAGGTCATTTACAGATGTTTAGAGATTTACTGTTTTCATATTTATATTTTCAGAATCCTAACGTAGTGAAGGGGATTTTGTTTTTGTCAGCAGCTCTCACCTGCTGGGATCCTGCAGCAGCTCCACCGCTTCCTTCAGCTGGTTGATCATGTCAATGTGGAGCCCCGTGCCCCCTTTGACCTTTGACCTGTGACCACACAAAGACACCGGACTAAATATCCAGGAACATATGACCATCTGAGGCTTCAAACCGACAACTACACAAACAGATAAATGATGATGATGAACTTACGTCTGCTCTGTTGGCCAGTGTGAGTCTTCGTCTATCCTGAGGGGCTCGTCAAAGTCTGCTGCTGACCGACCCTGAACACACACACACACACACGTCACATGATCACACACTCACTCAGCCATTGGCCCACACTCAGAGACATCCCCACTGACCCCTGATAAACAAACACAACAGTAAACACAGTGTCCACATCTGGACCGTCACAGCCTCCTTTGTTCCTCATAAACACATCATCTTTCATCATTTCTGTTTCTGTTTTTAATTTTCACCTGAAGGTTGTCTCAGTCTAAACAGTCAGTTTGTCCCTCCTCTTAATTCAAAAAGGTTGGACACCAACACTTTATCACATCAGGAAAATGGATGGATGGATCTGTGATGTCACACCGAAGCCGTTCCTCAGCCACGCCCATCTGGACCCAACACCCAACCTTCACAGGATTTGGTTTCTTGGAGTGTTTATCTGAATTCTGCTTTAACTTTATAATCACATAAGAAAAGAGCCAGTTGGAGGAGACTCTCTCCCTTTCAATGATAAAAAATGACCTTTAAATATACTGAGAACTGAACATGAATATAAAATATGGACCTTCAAGTCATTTGTCTAGTTTATAAATAATGCTGCACAACTTCCTCCTAACAGACTCAGAACACTTTTTAAGCTTCAGTAGAAACGAGTGACGCTGCTGTTTTATTCAGTTTGTCTAATTGATGCCGTCCAGCTCTTCATCATCCTCCTCCACCTCTGATCTTTGTGTTGTCCTCTTGTTCTGTATTCAGTCCTTATTTGGTAACACAGGCTCAGTGTGATGTAAGCGTCTCTAACAGGACAGTCTCTGTGACTGCTGGACCAACAACAGTCAATTAAACTCACATTAACTCAAAGTGGCAGTTCAGGCTCCATTAAAATAGAGCAGAGAGCAGCTCACTGAGGCTGAGCAGCGACACAACGCAGCGTTGTTCAGAAACATTTACTTTAACCAAGCGCTGACTGAAACAGGAAGTCTTACCTTGATGTAGCTGACGAATCGAGTGCTGAGAGCAGAGTCTCTGTATCCGAACTGGTCCTTCAGGGCTTCTGTAGGACTCTCCTCGATCAGGCGGACCGAGTTGCAGTTTGGGTCTGCTGGATTGGAGGAAACGTGAAGTGTGAGGCCGACAGGCTCCGCCCACAGAGCTGCCAACCTGAGGCTGAGCCCCGCCTACAGGAGCCTCCATCAGGTCTGACCTGGTTCGGGCTGATTGAAGTCTATTTAAACTCTGCGTCTGGGGAGCTGCAGCTCCTCTGATGGACTACAACAGCCCAGATATCAGACACACAACTGACAGGCTGGAGTACCACACAGTCCTGGGTCTGGACTTAGAAGGGTCCAGGTTTAAATCAGAGGCTGTCCCTAAACCTGGACCAGGACTCTGGGTCTGTGAGGGGAAGCCAAAGCTGAAGAGCCTAAAACCTTCATTCTATCTACTGACCATCAGGGGGTGACGCCACTGGCAGTGAAGTCAACCAGACTGTAATGAAGTCTATGGGAAAATGTCCCTTCTCCTGCTCAGTAAACATTTTCCTGATGTTCAGTTTTTAAATGAAGGGAAACAGACCGGGGGGGGGGCAGAGGGGGGGGCAGAGTCCAAGTTCACTTTAATAATCAATCTCTGATATTAATTTTATTAGATTCCTAATCCTGCCACCTCGTCTTTCTTTTAACATCATTACTTTGCTCTGAGTAACTGGAGTTTTCTGCTTCTCTGGGAGCGAAAAGGAGTCAGAAAAATAACTCACCTGTCAGGGAGCTGATGTGTTCACTGGAGTCGTCTTTACTGAGCCCCTCCTCCTCTGTAATGTGGCTCATTGGTACATTGAGACTCAGACTGTCTTCATCTGACGGCTACAACAAACAAACAGGCAGCTTTAGTCAGAACTGAAACAAATGATAGAGGAGATAATCACCACGCACACACAGATTGTCGTACCTCAGTAGCAGACAGTCTCTTGTCTCCGTTGTCACTGCCCACTCCTGAGTCACTGTCCTGTTTCCTCTGCTGCTCCATGTCCTCCACACTGCAGACACACAGGAGGGGTGAGCTAAAGACAGCACAGTCTTCCTCTCTCTGTTCTTAGATTCTGTATTTCCGATAAACTCTCACCTTTTTATTTTACTGTGTAAATCACATGCCTTTGTTGTTTTATTTTGGCAGGACACCTGAAGGTAAACTGAGCTGTTTCAGATTTTTCTTTTAAGGTCGTCATTTTAATGGAGTTTTAAAAATAACTTCCTCAGGAGAGAGCAAGAGAAAACTAAAAAGGAGTGTGTAGAGGAAGTGTGCTTTGTGTTGTGTTGTCCAAGAGAACAGGAACTGCTCTTCCTGTCCTCCTGCTGGAGGAGCTTTATGTGGGCGAACAACATAATTCAACATCCTCTTAGTTTCTTCTCTTTCTTTTCTGCTCTGTGTCCTTCAGTCACTCTTCCATGAGCCTGAACTGTTCACACTCATCTAGGCGATCCAACTATTGACTGATGATTGGAAAAATGGAGGGAGAGATAAACCCCAGAGTTACCATGGCAACTGACCTGCCGGTGGTGGGACGTGATAGGCTGAGTCGCTCCATGACAGGCAGGTAGAGGGAATCAGGCATCTTCTCGCTGCGACACGCCTCGATGCTCAGGTACTTGAAAATGTGAACTTTGCCCTTGATGCAGATCTGAGGAGGAGAAGAACCAATCAGGATGCAGACATTGACCACACTGCTGAGTCACATGACCACCTCAGTGGGTCAGCCTCTGAGACAACGAAGATATGATAAATAACAACATACCTGCTCCAGTTTTAAGGACACCGAGGAGAGAATTTACTAACATTTGTGTGTGTGTGTGTGTGTGTGTCTGTGTGTTACCTGTGCAGGTGGACTCTGCAGTGGGTTGTTTTCTAACTGGAGTGACTGAAGCTGTTTCATCTTCCTGTAACACACCGGGATGGTCGACACCTTGTTACAGGAGAAGTCGAACTTCACCAGAGGAAGGTCGGCCAGGTCTGCAAGAGGACAGACACACATAGATTGGAGACCTGCTTAAAGGTTTTTTAATGGACTGATGCGCTCACGACCTGAGTCATTTAGCCATGACAGCTTTCATCAAGCCTCATTTAACCTCCCTGAGCCTCCAGCAGCTTGTATAACAGGCTCTCTGCCAGTGAAAATACATCTAAAGAGTCAGCTGATGTTGTAACCGAGTGTCTGTCTGTCAGAGGACATCACAGGTTTGACTCTGTGGACGTTGAGTGTTTGACTTCACAGAGAATGAGCTCCGTCTGAAGGTGGTTTAATGTAGAAGTTAAAATAAAGAGGAGTGGGATCACTGAGAACATCTGGACAGTTAGTTAGTCAGCAGTTGGTCCGCAGGAGGAGGCTCCTCCATCAGCTGCTCACTGAAACTGACTCAGTGAGCCATGTTAGTTCAGATCTGACTGGAGCTCTGCTGAGCTTCTATCCCTGATTCCAGAGAGCAGAGTCTTTACTGAGTCCGACAGAATGAGCTGATTGTGAATGTGTGAAGACTTGGACACATTTTTAAAAGCTACAGCTTTATAAGTAAAAACACAAAGATGACAAAACTGGAAGAATCTTGATGTGTCTGTGAAAGTGTTAATGAACTCAGTGGTTTCATAGCTGCTTACTGATTAGACTCAGGATACTGAGTCACATTCTTCCCTTCAAACTGTCATAGAAACGTCCAAACTGGGTCGCTTTATAAATATTCATGGGCATATTGATGTAGAGATCTCAAAGAGCTGGACTGTAGGAGCTGGGAATCGAACCACCGACCTTCTACACACACATTCCCTAACACACACCCTCTCTCACACAGTGGACCCGCCGACATGTTTCCCAGGAACAGAACAATGCAGCTGTTGTTGTGTTCAGGAGGTCTGTAATTGTTCACAGCTTCACTGGGACTCAGACACCTGGAGACAAACGGCGTCGCTGCGCTCAGATGGTTTCATGTTCAGGGAGAGTCAGTGAAGCTGAAACAGACTCATCAACGAGCTGGAACAACAAACCAATTCAGACTAGGTCACGCTCCTTCAGGTGAGTCACCACGGCGCCAGCCCGCACCTGACTCCGCCCCCCATCTCGCAGCTCGACCCAAGAGGGTGAAAGAGGAGGAGCTGAGACTTAAAGCTTTTTCAGAGCTTTAATCCTTAATTGAATGGAAACAGGAAATTATGCCCAGAGAACAGAGCTGTTTTTGTTTCAGACTGCAAACATCCAGACTTCAGTCTGTTTTCTCATAAATAATGTAAAATCTGTGATCTTTCTTTTAAAACTGGTCCTGATGATATTCTGAGACTATGTGGATGTTTACATGTGTTACGTTGAATCTTGTTAGCTCACTAAGATCAGGATTAAAAATCATCAAACTGAGGACAGAGAGGAATCTGAATTATACTATCAGCTCTCCGTTTCAGCAGTGAAGGACCTTTTTCCATCAGCTCTGCAGATTCAATCATCAGATTTGAATCTCTTACATCGGACTCTTGCCACCACGAGCTTGGCCGACCTTTACAAACCACTAAAACAGCCACGGTGGTCTTATCTCAGGGCTCTCAAGTTCACCAAATATTAACTCAAAGACGACCTCCCTCCCTCTGTCAGGGCTGCCGTCCAGTCTGCCTGTCGCTGTGGCATCAAGCCGCTCCACCAGATCGAAGCTCATCAATCAGACACGCTCGGGACAGAGAGGAGGAGCAGGGATCAGACAGAAAACAGCTGTTCTTCGTCAGTCTGACATCGTTTATCAAAGATCCAGCTCCATGCTGGAAGAACCAAGAAACAGCTTAAGTGTCCCGCCTCTTTCCCAGTACCTTTCATTCTTTCTATTTTAAGAACTCAGAACTTCATCAGAGCGCATTCAGAGAAGTGAAATATCAGATATGTTTTTCAACCTTATCGGGAAAATTTTACTTCGCTGCTACAATAAAATATCCGTAAAATGTCCACAGCTGCAGTCACCTCTGGGAGAGTGAGAGAAAGTGCAGCAGAGAGGCTGGAGGGAGTCACCCGGTCAGGAATCAAACCACCAACCACCAAAAACTCCTGATGTGATGCATTGTCAGGAAAGCTCGATGTCACATCCTGACTCTTCTTACAGCCTCCTCTCTCCGGCCTCAGCCAATCAGCAGACAGAACGAGTCTGTGGTTTTCGTGGATTTGGGTGTCACGACTGGATTCAGACTGTCGGGGACTGGAGGTCACACTGAGGGTGAAGTGTATTTTGGTCCCAGGGAAGGGTGTGGTGGATCCTACAGAGGTCTCTGTGGCCTCAGATTCACATTCACATGTATTCACATGTATATTCCATCTTTAGGTCTAACTGCAAATCTCAAACTAACCAAATGTGGCTTTTCAACAACACTCAGTAAACTAAAGTGTCCAAACATGGTCCTTTTCTGCAGATACAAAGGTACGATGGGATCATCGGAAAACAGTAATTATAAGGGTTGGATGTGAATTCCACCTTCAGACGGCACAAATGATAGTTTGGTTGAAATGACAAAAACCAGAAGAAGAGCTTCTCCTCTCAGGTAAACTCACCTTCTGGCAGGACGCAGAGGAGGTTTCTGCGAACATTGAGTTCCCGCAGAGCCTTCAGTCTGCCGATGTGACGAGGAAGAGCTGTGATCTCGTTGCAGCTGATGTCCTACAGAGTCCACAGATAATACATAAATTATTATTAAAAAAATATTCCAGTATTATAGTCTGATGCTATTTAATTAAGTTTTCAGAGCTAAACTCAGAATCAGCTTATAGAAAAGTTCATATCATCCATCACATAAAAAGGTTGAAGATGATTTGAGAGCCGACAGTTCAAACACAAGGTGGGACAACGTGTCTGGAGCCTGAAACGCTTATCCAAACTACTGACCATCAGGGGGCGACATTGGTTGTAAAAAGCACTCTGACCGTGTTGAAGTTTATGGGAGAATGTCCCCACTTCTGCCTTGATTGATTAGCTCAGTATCAACACAAATATGGCCGACAGTGATGCAGAAGGGGGCGGGGTCTGAGCGTCTTACCAGCTCCATGAGGCCTTGCAGTTGTTTGATGGTCTCTGGCAGACTGACCAGCTTGTTGTTGCTGGCGTTCAGGACTCTCAGAGGAAGGCCACAGAGACAGGCCGGTAGGGAGCCCAGCTGGTTACGACTGCAACGCACAACAACACAACAGAAACACACCGTAAACTGGAGGCTCCAAGACAGTATTGACCTTTAACATCATCCTTTAGACCATTTGGACCTTCAGCATCACAGTCCGAATATTTTCCTGATTTGTGCCTGAAGTAAGAATAAATCTTTGCTGAAAAAACAAAACTAAAAAAAACAACCTGTGTCTTTTAATCTCTGAGAAGAGAAACAGGCTCACAAAGCATGTGTGCTACACACACAATACACACAACAGAAACACACACATTTTTACCACAAGACTATGAAACTCCCTCTGACTCAGCTCTGAAAATAACTCGGAGGAAACATAAGTGAGTTTATCCAGCTGTTCACTCACTCACACACGCAATGGAAAAAGTAATGTAACACAAAAGACTGAGTGCGGTCCTGAAGCTCCTACATTTCCCAGAATGCTCAGTCTGATCATCAGATAAATCTCACATGTTCAGTGGCAGATATTTGAACGGAAGCTTAAGAGACATTGATCAACACGCTGATCTAAATTTAGCGTAATTACAAAAAAAAAAAGAAAGGAAACAAACAAACAAAAAAAAGAAGACGCTGGAAGAGTGACAGCAAAAGAAGACGTTCGTTTCATGTGTTCATCATCATCGTTCCTCACAGATCTAATGTTTTCTACTCGGGAGACGTTATGAGTGACGTTCAGGTCACAAACAACCAAACTGCAGGAATCTGACAGCAGGTCAGGATGACCTCATGGTCAGGTTCTGTCGCTATGCAACACCTTGTGGTCATGGCGATGGCGTCAGGTGATGTAGTTTACAGAGGCTTAGCTGGTCTGATTGTCTGAGTGCATCTACACAGCGAGAAGAGAGACACTAAAATAAAACATCCACTAAACCAACCGGCCGTCGGCTTCTGGAGAGTACAGGGACAAACAGAGAGGCAGACGAGCGAGAATGGAACTGCTCCAGCTGCTCAACACCGAGTTGAGCTTCACCAACTGTGAAACAAGTAAAACTCTTTATTTGTACTCATGACTCATGTTTCCGAACACTGTCCAGATGTCAGTGAAGGCATCACAAGTCTCATTCAGGGTAACAACATGAATGAGACTTCCTGTTGTGTTCACAGTCTGTTTGTGAAGCTGGACCTGGACTCTGGTCTGCTGACTCCACTGGTTTTAATAGAAGTCAGTATTGTGTTGAAGTCAATGGGAAAATGTCTTTATGGTCTCAGTCTTTAACACAACATGTTCATGTTTTAATGGCAGAGCGGGCCTTCTGTGTGACCA